>NC_133330.1:340408168-340556525 GCF_042186555.1 Aquarana catesbeiana | reverse complement strand
GCATAAATAGTTTGGAACCTCAGACAGCAGTGTTCTTTCCCAGGAGGTGAGAGTCCCAGCCAGAAGGACTACTGCCCTATTAGACAGCTCAACTGAAGATTTTGCTTGTGATCAACAAGGTCCCAGCTGGGGGGCCCAGCCTGTTGCAAATGTATATCAGAGCTAAGAGAGGGGTTTCACTGAAGATCTGGACTGGAAGATTCACTGAGGAGACGGTTTGCCAGGAGTCTGGAGGGGGGCATCCAAATATCTAGGGACACTGTCAGTACATACCTGAGTGAAGGATCCTAGTGAGCCTATGTCATTGCTGTTAACTGCTGGTGCACCAATTCTAAGACTTGCCTGACCTGGAACACTGCTTATGATGTTCCAGAGTTGTCCACTTTCTGTCCTATTACTGAAGGGACTGTTCTAGGAAGTAGCTGCAAAGAGATGAGTGTCCTCTCATTACTGTTCAGTATCTGGTGTTGTCAGGGCTGGGCTCAGCCCTCCATTTTCAGTGCTCAGCTGTCGGGGTAATTGCCAACACTCATTGTTCCTCAGTGCCTCATCTGGTGATCATTTCCTGCTCATCAGCCAGCTCCTTCCGGCTATTTAAACTGCCTGGTTCATATCTGCCATGCCTTCGCCGTGGTCAACATATCTGAAGAGTCTCTGCTGTGTTCCTGTTAAAGACTTGCCTGGCTGACATCCCTTCTGGTTCCTGATCCTGTTTGCTGTCTCTGTCTACGCTGATCTCTGGCTTCCTGATTTACTGGCTTGCACTGACTACCTGCTTCGATTACTGAACCCTGGCTATGTTTTGACTACGTTTACTATTTGCACAGTTTTACCACTATATTAAAAGGTGTGATTTTTACTGCATTTTCTGTCTCCGTCTGATTCATGGTTCCTGACAGGTGTATCCCACAACTCCCTTAGCCCATCCAAGTTAATCTGCAATAAGCTTTAAAAAGGCAACCCTAGACTGTTTACTGAGCCAGATGAGTTATTGTTGCTATTTGCCTGGCTGCCACTACACTAGTAGAGATAATAACCGGTGACAACATCAGCGGCCCTTGCAGGGGTGAGCGCTACACTAAAAGGACATGGGAAAACCTATGTGCACTACATATGCCTGTCTGTCATCCTTATCTGGACTGCTTTCACCATCCCAATCTTTCCTGTGCCCAGGACTGGCACACATTCTACTATACATTCTAAGATATGTCACTTTATATTTGTATGTTGAGTAGTATATGGATTGGAAGGGTACCAAGTTTGTGTTGGTGGCGTCCGTGTTGCAGGCAGGTCTTATCTACATTATATAGTGGCGGGAGGTCAGAAGACTTCCATATAATGGGCCGTTGATGGATATATTTAGTTACAAGGAGCAATCCCGAGGTCAGAGGCAGCTGTATATCACATCCAGTCAAAGTAATTAGTGGCCAGCAGCACGTAGACCTGCCACACACTACAAAGCTGAGGCTGATGAAGTATCTGCACAGGATTCACATTACTCCTTATCTTGTCTCTGGAACAAGAGAGAGAACCGTTAAATGTGCACCAGCTGCCTGATCTTCCATCTGAAGATATAAGGTAACTTCTCAGAAACAAATCCCAGCTACTGTGCTGGATTATTACTGAGCCAACGGCCAATATTATAATTCTGGAAAATTTTAATCTCCGCAATGAGATATACATGATACAGCCAAATGCTTGTGGTCACCTGACCATCCCACCTGATTTATGGCCAAAAGCATGTGAACCTTGTCCAAATTATATAGTTCAGGTATCTCCATTGAAGGGTTCTGTTAATACTACACCAAAGACATTTTAGACAATTGTGCTCTTCCAACCTTGTGGTAACAGTTTGGTGAAGAACTTTTTTCTGCTCCAGCATGACTGTGTCCCTGTGTACAAAGCCAACTCCATAAAGACATGGTATGTCCAGTCTGGTGTGGAGGAGCTCAAGTGTTCTGCACAGAGCCCTGACCTTAACACTACCGAACACTTATGGGATGGATCGGAACGCCAATTGTGAGCCAGGTCTTCTAATCCAACAGCAGTACCTCACCTCACACAAGGGCACATAAAGGCCCCCAAAAATCTTGTGGAAAGTCTTCCCAGAAGAGTGGAAGCTGTTATAGCCACATTTGAAGCAAATCCACATTAATGGTCATGGGGGGGGGGGGTCAACTTCATATTTTACAACTACTACATCCACATTTCTTTCACCCATGACCCAGACCTTCTCATCATGGTTCCACTCAGAACAGGCCTCGCCATGGTCGACCAAAATGTTTTCCCGAGGTCTGTCATGAAATTAATTCAAATGAAAACAAAAAATTTTGAAGCATTGCTTTGCTTTGAACGCTCCAAAATTTTTTCTTTTCATTTGAATTAATTTCATGACAGACCTCTGGAAAAAATTAACACCTTCGATGGATCTCAATGTGCTGTGAAACATACTGCAGATTATTCCCCTGTTTATCAACAAAGCTGATTGCATCGTCTCAGGGTGCTAAGGTTGGTTGGGTTTCACTCAATAACAATTTTCCAGCCATTAAATATGACATCAGCACGTCACGGGCTGGTGACAGGGAATATCCCGGGAGCTGTACACACATGCCTCCCTCCCAGGAACCATCTATGTTCCTCCTGGGAGGCTGGGAGAGATCTATGGCTGTTAGGGACGGCTCTTGTTTGCTTTAGGGACACGGTACTTGTATTGTTTTCATGTCGGATTTTCTCTCTGTACACAAAGAATAAAGCAAGTCACTGAGACAAGACAGTGATACACGGGTTTCCTGGCAGACTGAAAAGTTTGGATGTTAAACTAAAGAGACCAAAGCTGGAGCAATTGACTAGTTATGGATGAGCGAAAATACACTGAAACTCAGGGAGGCCACCCCCCCCCCCCCCCACCTACACAGATGACACCATTTCCCCCCATCTATTCACCAACAACATGAAGCACACGTGTGTAGAGACACAATGAGAATTACAGGTTTCTCACATTCCAGGACTATGGAGGGGGAACATTCATCAAAGCGGATTTACCCCTAATCTTCCTGCAACGGGCTTATTTGATAAACGAC
This sequence comes from Aquarana catesbeiana, assembly GCF_042186555.1. Lineage (NCBI taxonomy): Eukaryota > Metazoa > Chordata > Amphibia > Anura > Ranidae > Aquarana > Aquarana catesbeiana. Next base: position 340,553,445 of record NC_133330.1, on the reverse strand, counting down.
TAAACAAATGGGACTCTCTGTTACATCTCCAGGAATCTGGATGAGTGTTATAGAGGATTAGAGGTTATAAAAAAAAAACTGGACAAGTTAGATGACTTGGGACAGTTCCCTAAAGACGTGTTCCAAGTACAGATATTTTTACATAGTTACATTGATTCAGCTTGGACCAAAGTAACTATGTATATAGCATTTTTGAAATTAATAAATGTGAAACAAAGAAATATAAAATAACAATAAGTGCTCAGTCCAAAGTAATGCTGTTCAAAAATTTCACAAACGACAGTGTCCATCCATAGAGGAGTGAAGGAGATACTTGTGTCTTGACACCAGAAAAGTAACCCTTGGTAATGCTATATCACTACGCGCTCATATAAAACAAAATTGCATTGCCTCCTTGTTATACAACAAGAAAAGTCAGCCTCACTTTTTGATCACTCAAGGACCGGATAATGTCATTAGGTTGATGCCTGGGATGGATATCCTCTCCTCGTGGTTAGATGGGTCTGCGATCCATTGGCTCAGATTGCTGCTTCTGAGGACGTCCCATGGTGACAAAACGCGTCAAGCAGAAACTCTTGGTGCGCTAACTTCTGGTCTAGGTGGAACGTACGCAAACTGCACAGCGGCTTCCTAAATGACCGGATAGATTGGGTATATACAGTTTTTGCTTTGGGAGCGAATGGCTTTTTATCAATAAATAAGCATTTTTTACACTGAGAGGATTCCTCCTTTTTTTTATCCTGGATCCCTGCCATCTGAGCCAATGGATCACGGGGGCTGATTTTTCTTGTTGTATAAGGAGGTCAATGCAATCTGATGAGTGCGGATTTTTTTTATATGAGCACATAATGATATAGCATTTACCAAGGGTTACCTTTCTGGTGTCGAGACTCCTTCACTCCTCTATGGACGGACACCGTCATTTGTGGAATTTTTGAACAGCATTACTTTGGACTGAGCACTTATTATTATTATTATTATTATAGATTTCTTTGTTTCACAAGTATTACTTTCAAAAATGTTTGTGTTTGTTTATTTTACATACAGTATTTCACAAAAATGAGTACACCCCTGGCATTTGTGTAAATATTTTCTTCTATCTTTTCATGTGACAACACTGAAGAAATGACACTTTGCTACAATGTAAAGTAGTGAGTGTACAGCTTGTATAACAGTGTAAATCTGCTGTCCCCTCAAAATAACTCAACACACAGCCATTAACCACTTCAGCCCCGGAGGATTTGGCTGCCCAATGACCAGGCCATTTTTTGCAATTCAACACCGCGTCGCTTTAACTGACAATTGTGCGGTCGTGCGACGTGGCTCCCAAACAAAATTGAAGTCCTTTTTTTCCCACAAATAGAGCTTTCTTTTTGTGGTATTTGATCACCTCTGCGTTTTTTATTTTTTGCGCTATAAACAAAAATAGAGCGACAATTTAAAAAAAAAAAAAAAAGCAATATTTTTTACTATAATAAATATCCCTAAAAAATATCTAAAAAAACATTTTTTTCCCTCAGTTTAGGCTGATTCATATTCCTCTACATATTTTTGGTAAAAAAAAAAAAAATCACAATAAGCATTTATTGATTGGTTTGCTCTAAAGTTATAGCGTCTACAAAATAGGGGATAGTTTTATGGCATTTTTATTAATAATTTTTTTTTTTACTAGTAATGGCGACGATCATCGATTTTTATCGTGACTGCGACATTATGGCGGACACATCGGACACTTTTGGCGCCATTTTGGGACCATTCACATTTATACAGCGATTAGTGCTATAAAAATGCACTTATTACTGTGTAAATGTGACTGGCAGTGAAGAGGTTAACCAGTAGGGGTCGGGGAAGGGGTTAAGTGTGTCCTAGGGATGTGTTCTAACTGTAGGGGGGATGGGCTATATGTGACACGACACTGATCACCGCTCCCAGGGAGCGGTGATCAGTGTCCTGTCACTAGGAAGAATGGGGAAATGCTGTGCGCCGCTGTGCAGCGGCGCCCACATGTCTGCTATCCGGACCCCGCGAGATCACGTACATTAACGTGGTTTCGCGCAGGAAAGCCAACCTGCCGCAGTAAAACTGCAGCGGCCGGTCCGAAAGCAGTTAATGTCTAAACCGTTGGCAACAAAAGTGAGTACACCCCTAAGTGAAAATGTTCAACGTTCAATGTTCAAATTGGGCCCAATTAGCCATTTTCCCTCCCCGTTGGCATGTGACTCGTTAGTGTTACAAGGTCTCAGGTGTGAATGGGGAGCAGGTGTGTTAAATTTGGTGTTATCGCTCTCACTCTCTCTTACTGGTCACTGGAAATTCAACATGGCACCCAATGGCAAAGAACTCTCTGAGGATCTGAAAAAAAAAGAATTGTTGCTCTACATAAAGATGGCCTAGGCTATAAGAAGATTGCCAAGACCCTGAAACTGAAGCTGCAGCACGGTGGCCAAGACCATACAGCGGTTTAACAGGACAGGTTCCACTCAGAACAGGCCTCGCCATAGTCAACCAAAGAAGTTGAGTGCTCAGTGTCAAATCCAGAGGTTGTTTTTGGGAAATAGACATATGATTGCTGCCAGTATTGCTGCAGAGGTTGAAGGGATGGGGGGGTCAGCCTGTCAGTGCTTAGACCATACGCCGCACACTGCATCATATTGGTCTGCATGGCTGTCATCCCAGAAGGAAGCCTCTTCTAAAGATGATGCACGAGAAAGCCCGCAAACAGTTTACTGAAGACAAGCAGACTAAGGACATGGATTACTGGAACCATGTCCCGTGGTCTGATGAGACCAAGATGAACTTATTTGGTTCAGATGGTGTCAAGCGTGTGTGGCGGCAACCAGGTGAGGAGTACAAAGACAAGTGTGTCTACAGTCAAACATGGTGGTGGGAGTGTCATGGTCTGGGGATGCATGAGTGCTGTCGGCACTGGGGAGCTACAGATCATTGAGGGAACCATGAATGCCAACATGTACTGTGACATACTGAAGCAGAGCAAGATCCCCTCCCTTCAGAGAATGGCAGTATTCCAACATGATAACGACCCCAAACACACCTCCAAGATGAGCACTGCCTTGCTAAAGATGCTGAGGGTAAAGGTAATGGACTAGCCAAGCATGTCTCCAGACCTAAACCCTATTGAGCATCTGCGGGGCATCCTCAAACAGAGGGTGGAGGAGCGCAAGGTCTCTAACATCCACCAGCTCAGTGATGTCGTCATGGAGGAGTGGAAGAGGACTCCAGTGGCAAACTGTGAAGCTCTGGTGAACTCCATGCCCAAGAGGGTTAAGGCAGTGCTGGAAAATAATTGTGGCCACACAAAATATGGACACTTTGGGCCCAATTTGGACATTTTCACTTAGGGGTGTTGCCAGCGGTTTGGCTATGAGTTGAGTTTATTTGAGGGAAAATTCATACTGTTTTTCAAGCTCACTACTTTACATTGTAGCAAAGTGTAATTTCTTCACTGTTGTCGCATGAAAAGATATACTAAAATATTTACAAAAATGTGAGGAGTGTACTCACTTTTGCGAGATACTGTATGCATATAGCATACCTGTGGGATCCCTCTAAAAGCTGGAAATCACTGTAACAGATTTCACTGCTACACCACTATCCCAGTGATCTCCACTAGTTTCTGGGTCCCATGCCAAGAGGCTGGCCTGCTGCTTACTGAACACAGAAGGTCGCCTGCTCTGCATTTTATCAATGAATGCAAAGCATTCTTTGAATGCATGAGGTGGAGAGGAGGGGCAGTGACATCACAATCTCTACCTCGTCCAATTAGATAAGGTTTTGCATTCATTGACCAAATGCAAAGCCTTCTTTGAATGCCGCCCATGCCAAGCGGGCGACCTCCTCTGCTCAGTAGGCAGCAGAGCAGCCGCTCGGCACAAGACCCAGACTGCAGAGCCCAGAATGCATGGCATTGGTAGCTGTCTTGGTTTAACTTGTTTCCAGGAACTGCTTTTTTGTTCTAGCAGAAATAACATATTAGAAATGTATTTCACATTACAGCCCAAAACTTTTCCAAGCCTGAAAATTGGAATTGTCATTCACTCACGGTGGTCTTATCCTAAAATAATACAATACTGGAACACAATTTACAAAGAGACCACATCAGTAACTAAACTGAAACTAAGAAAACATTGCAGAGGTCTTATCACATCTCAGAACACCCAATAATCCTGCATATTATTTCACATATTATTTGGTTTATATAATCCTTTTATCCATAAAAATAACTTTCATATTTTAGGGGAAACAAATGAATCATTCTCCACGACTACCTGGATTCGAGATAAGAAGAGTTGAAAGCCCAACTCTGGACTCTTGTTTTTTTAATACTTACCTTAACCAAAGTCTTCAGGGCAGCAACATGTTGGGTTTTCTTCCTCTTTGGGTCTTCACCCAGCAGCCCGAAATGATGTAAGACTGGAAGTGCACAATTGCCCTAAGTATTGCATACTAATGTTTGTCAATGGCTATGTGCTTGATTATAAGTGCAGTGTAGGCTGCAGGTCTGGGTGGTTAAAAGTCTGTCCTGTCCTCCTATGATGATGTGGGTGGGGCACGTATGTCACATCATTGCTTGTTAGGACACTGGAGGTCCTGGCAACCAATCATTGCAGAGGATGGAGGAACCTTCTCTGGGGACTTGCTGGCGGTCCACATAGAAATGTCGGTCCTTGCTCCAGACTGCAGTCCACCATTTAGCATGGTGGAAAGTAAACAATTAGCTGTTAAGTACCTGTGTTTGACCTTATAAAGAGTGCTCCTAAAGCTTCATATCTAAGTATTATATGAATTAGGTGGTGGCTAATAGCCCTGCCACCAATGGTTTACCAAGCAAAGTGACTTACAGAAGGTTTGTTTGGGGCCGGCTTGTAAGATATTAAAGAAAGGGATCAGTGTAGAGGAGTATGAGATCCATCTTCCCCAAGTTTTTTTGTATTTAATGGGAATCCTCTAAATTTGGAAACAACTTTCTTGTACTGTAATGTCATTAATAGTTTTCAAGCATTTGGTCAATGTGGAAGCCTGCATTCAAGTTTTGGCCACTATTTTTTTTTTTTAACCACATAATGTCATATAAGAAGATACTACAATTTTAGTCCAGGTTGAGATAAATTAGCAACTCCCCGTTAGAGGTTAGAGGTTTAGAGGTGGTACTCTTGAAACCTCAGAAGATAAGGTAACCAGGGTCAGGAAAATCAAAGGCATCAGGCATTGAAAGCAGATGTTGGAATCTGGCAAATGCAGTGCCCCTCCAATGATGTATTTGTGACAGCTGTGAAGCTATGTGGTATAAATTAGGATTGGGCACTGCTAGTCCTCCAAGGTCTTCGTCTTACATGTCTTTTAAGAATGGACCAATCCAATCTGTATCTATGTTTTTCCCATACAAAGGATTTGAGCAGGGGAGTCTACAATTTTAAAATATTTGAGAGGTAGTGTGGCAAGCACCAGATTATATAAAATATTTTTGGGGAAAGGATCATCTTTAGGTGTGTACATCCCATAACCCATAAGGGGTCATTTAGACCAGACCCATCATTGGGTTTTAAAAATATTAAGTAAGGGTTCCATGTTAAATGCAAAGTAGTTGGATAGATCTTTGGATGCTAGGATTCCCAAAGACTTTTTAGTGCTAGTTTTGGTGAGTGGAAGGGAATCTTGTTTTGGAGTAAGTTGGAAACTGTCCAGTGGCAGTATTTCATATTTGGACCGTTAATGGACATGCCACCAAATCTATTAATGATGTTCAAAGTGAATTGTAAAGAGAGGTCCCTCATTTGCCATCTTTGGAAGAAGGATCATCTTTATTAAGTGTGCACGGCTCATGACTCAAAGGGTAGTTTGGACTAGATCTATACTTGGGTTTCAATATTATTTAGTAAGGGTTCCATGTTAAATTCAAGGTAGTCTGATGGATATTTGGATACCAGGATTTCTAAATATTTTATAGTGATAGTGAGTGGAAGGGAGGTTTGTTCTGGAGTGGGTGGGAAACTGCCCAATGGCAATATCTGAGAATCAGACCAGTTAATGGACAGGCTGCCGATTGTAATGAGGGCCCCTAATCTGCCAAATAAAGAAGCATGTCATCTGTGTATAGTCCAACCAATTATACATTTAGTGTTACTTTACAGACCATTTATTTCAGGTTGTGTAGGCAGTATTGTGGCTAAGAATTCCACCGCTAAAAGTGGACAACCCTGCAGTGTTCCTTGGGTAGGGGGAAAGGGTTAGAAGTCCACACATTTAAAACAGAAATCAACCCCAAAACAAAAAAATGAATATATTGTAGCATACCAATGCTTACATGTGGTGGCTGCAGTGTTTTTCTTTTTTTAAGCTTTTGTTTTCCTTATTTTCACCTGGTGATCCTGCCAGTAACACTTCCTGTCTTAGGGTGGGCTCCACTCCACCGGAGAACCAACAGAGACTCCTTTTGACTAACAAATTCAAGTCGAGCTCCATCTAACACTTTTTAAGCAGTTACAGCAACAGGTTTTTGTTTCTAGTGGGTATGGGTAAAGGATTTACATAAATAAAAGTTGACCATTCCAAGCACCCGTCAATTTTAAATGGTTTGTCTCAACCCCTAAAGCGGAGCTCCACCCAAAATGGAAGCTCCACTTTTTCACACCTTCCCCTCCCCCTTCACTGCCACACATGACCCCTTTTTTTTGGGGGGGGGGGGTTACCTGGTTTTTGACAGGTACTTGCTCCCACTTCCGTAAGATCGCCGCGGTGATGTCCGAGTATTTCTGGCCCCTCCTCCTTCACCCCAATGCCTTCTGGGACACACACAGGTCCCAGAAGACTGAAGGACCATTCAGAAAGCACAGCGCAACTTGTCGCAAGGCTTCCCTGCCGGTTTCCCTGCCAGTTTCCCTTAGTGAAGATGCCGGCACCTGTGCCCGAAGCCAACTGAAGAATTAGCTTGGGGTGCTGAAATCGGTGGATCCCTGGACAGGTAAGTGTCCTTATATTAAAAGTCAGCAGCTACAGTATTTGTAGCTCCTAACTTTTAATTTTTTTTTGCTCAGACTGGAGCTCCTCTTTAACTGCCTTTACAGCTTGGTCCATTAGGAGAAGTTAAAAATACCAAACTTACTGGTAGGATCAACAGGTAAAAATAAAGAAAAAAAACTAAAAATAGAAAACTAACACAGCGAGTACCTCTAAGGACTAGTAAACTAATATTTAAAAATTTTATTTTTGGGTTTATTACCCATTTAAACAAGCAATAAAACTTTAGAGCCAAAGTCAAACCTCTGCATTGGTTGCCACAAAAAATGCCACTCTACTGAGTCAACCCGACTCACAGATAGGTTGTTTGACATAAAGGCGAAGTTCTCTTGAATAATTGGCACACTAAATGGAGGAGGGACATAAAATGCCAGTACAAGAAGTGGGTATGAAAAGAACTGCCTAAATATACCCTTCCCTGTTGGTTCAGCCTTTTCTCCAACATCTCAACCAATTTTTTATGTGAGGATAGGTACACCCCTAGAAGAGGGAGAATGGTCAGCAGGATCTACCCAGCCTAACCATGCATGTTTACCTGTCAGTTCTTGCTTACCATTTATTATTATTATTATTATTATTATAATACAGGATTTATATACCGCTAACAGTTTGCACAGCGCTTTACAACATGAGGGCAGACAGTACAGTTACAATACAATTCAATACAGGAGGAATCAAAGGGCCCGGCTCGTAAGGGCTTACAATCTAAAAGAGAGGGTAAAGTTCTACAAAAGGTAATAACTGTGAGGGCGAGCTGATGGAGAAAGTGCAAACAGAGTTGTTATGTGGAGGCAGGATAGGCTTCTCTGAAGAGAAAGTTTTTAAGGATCACCTAAAAGTGGACAGAGTAGGAGATAGCTGGATAGATTGTGGTGGGGAGTTCCATAGGATGGGAAAGGCTTGGGAAAAGTCCTGGAGGCGAGCATGGGAGGAGGAGACAAGGAAGATATAGAGCTGGAGGTCTTGAGAGGAATGAAGAGAAAGATTTGGTCGGTATTTTGAGACCAGGTTAGTGATGTAGTAAAGGGGGCCGAGTTGTGGATGGCTTTGTAAGTTATTGTTAGTATTTTGAATTTAATTCTTTGGGTGAGTTGCAGCCAATGAAGGGATTGGCAGAGAGTCGTAGCAGACACGGAGTGGTTGGTAAGGTGTCTTAGTCTGGTGGCAGCAGCATTCATGATGGACTGAAGATGGGATAGTCTATGTAAAGGTAATTCAATGAGGAGGGAGTTTCAGTAGTCGAGGCGAGAGATGACCAGGGAGTGGTTTAGGAGCTTTGTGGTGTCATTGATTAAGAAGGGGCATATTTTGGAGTTGTTGCGAAGGTTGAGTCAGCAAACTTTGGACAGTGATTGGATTTAGGGCTGAAAGGAGAGAAGCAGTTAGATGGGTTTGCACTAGGATATCAGTTCTTTGTTTTTTAAGGTATAGTAGGCTAGAGGAACATTTCACTTTATTTTGCAACCCTCTGATATTGCAAGGTAAGGAAATGAAGGGATGCCATCACGTACAGATAAGTCTGGACTGGAAGCGAGGGAGGACCTCATTATTCATGGAAAAGCCATGACATTTCATTGACATGTCATTTTGTGAAGTGTAACAGTAAAAGCAAATAAGCATGTGGATGTAGTCAAAAGTCCATGCAGTAGACAAAAACACATACTCCCAATCCCTCCCGGTTCTAGACATCCCAACTAGTGTGAGGTTTTTATCCAAACAATAATAGAAACTGTAAAACTATTTAACAGTTGTTAGAGAAACAGAAAAAGTTACGTTTTTATTTGTGGGTAGAAATAGAACTAGGGGAGCGGTTCACTGCCAGAGGCCCCCAATCGGGCACCATGTACACAGAATGTTGTATTGGCGTGGTACCGCTCTCACTGTGCAATCGACAGTACCAGCAGATGCAGGGAATTTGAGTGGATGGCAGACAGGATACTAGTGGTTCACATGGCCAATTTCCAAGGTGTGATATCAGCTAAAGCAGAATAATTCAGCTAGAAACTGTTTCGCAAAATTGTAATGGTACACTATAAAGGCATATGACGGAGCCACCAACTGACGTCATCGCGCACGCTGAGTAGACCAGAAGTATATGCTGCATGCTGGCTCGGGGATTATATTAAATGAGCATTGAACATTTTTATGTAAATGTGATTTTAAAGTTTAATAAAATTATGTTTAAATACACTACACTATGAAGAGTGTTTATATTTTTGCTCCTGCATGAATATATGCTGCATGGAGATCCAACAGGCTGATCAGACAGCGGCCCTTATGAGATGTCCTAGGACTTGTGTGGACAGATGTCAATGATGCCTGCTTCTGGTGATAGAGCTTGTTATGAACACTCAGAATAAGGGTGTCATAACGATCTGGTAAGCCAACCGCTTAATTCCACTTTTTGGTGGTGGATATTTTCGGTACTATTGGCACTATTTAAATTGAAGAAGGAAGACATTCCATTTCAAACATTCAAGCAGCTGTTCTTCAGATTTGGGCAATATATTTGGACTGGATGAACACAATTTGATTCCCTTTTGGATTTATTGTATTTGTATCGATTTTTGCACATTATCTTATCCTTCCTATGTATTGGAATTTAGAATTTATTAACACATATAGTTTGATTGTGAATTTATATGTTTACAATTGGTTCAATTATTCTTTATATTCTGTCTTTAGCGTAATACAGGTCATTTTAATATGTAGGGTTCTGCTAGGTACTTTCCATATAATTTGTCAATATCCAACTGACCTGCTGCTGGAAGAAATGCCCTACGTATGTAGTAAAAAGGAACTGATAAGCTAGATGGGAGATGACAGTGGATACGCCAGTAACAATGTTGGGGCTCCAAAGGTGGATGTAAGAGGTGCCATAGAGTGCTCAATTAGAAAAGGGAGTACACAAGGTGAATAAAAACAATATAGGAAAGAACAATTGTGCTTTTGGTGATCAAGGCTCTGTGTAACACAAAGGAGGTAGAGTATTTAGTGAGTCAAAAAAGTGAGATAATGACTTCAGCCTGGTTCTCTGTGGTGCCGGTCAAGCTGTCCTAGCCACTGAAATGCCTTTTCAGGCCAAGTACAGAAGGATTGATTGTTTTTGGTAACGGGCAATCATGCTGTGAAAAACATGGCACCTTTATAGTGGATACACAAATGCCACTTCAATTCCAAGAACTTGGTGTGTTGGTTTTGCAGTTATAGAAAAATAAGGGTATATGGTAATTGTGGTGTTTTTAAATAAAATATTACTAGTTTCCCTTGTAAGTTGGAGAATAATACCTGACCTTGAAGCTTAGTAGTTTGGCGATAAATGTTTTATGAGGTGCGCCGGATGGTGGTGGTCGAGAGTTAAGGATGTAGGCACCCTCCACCATAAAAGTAGGCTGAACTTTACCCTGTCAAAGGTGGTGGTAATCAGTAGCATTTCAAGAAATTTTGTAGGATCTACTGCTTCTGCCTTCCCAGGAAGTGCCTCAAACCGGAGATTTCTCCTTCATAGTCTGTTTTCTAGGTCACCTGGCATTGCATGATGACCTGCAGTTGTAGGTAAAATTGTTCAGAATTTTTTGAGGGGTGGGAGTTGGTCTTCTAGGCCGTTCAATCTAGTTTCTGTCTCTGCAACTTTTTCACTGAGTTTTTGAAAGTCTTGACCAGGAGAGAAATATCCATGCATTGAGAGATAGCCTCTAGTAGCTTTATTGTGGCAGTCAATTTGTTCTGGCTACAGAGAGGACCTTCTCTTGCTCCTGAAAGTGGGGTCACCACCATCTTTGTCCTGGTGCCTAAATCTCTCCAGCTTGGAGGTTTTCTCTGGGGCCCATTTAGGAGGCAACATATGAAATCAGATGATCGTCTATAGCAGGGTTTCTCAACAGGGATCCATGGAACCCTAGGGTTCCTCCAGAGGTTGCTAGGGGTTCTATGAGCAATTTCTGCCTCTCTAATAAGTTCCCACTGACACCATTGATCCCTTTAGCTATCTGTAAGGCAGCAATTCTTCAAAATGACCACAAGTGTAAGGAACAATATTCCCACTGGCCATCACACCAATGTATCATAAGTTGAAGATACAGTATTTTGAGACCAGAAAGTGATTTCAAGGGTTCTTCTGTGTTGAAAAGGTTGAGAAAGGCTGTTCTATAGGGTTAGAAGAGAGTCAAAACCATACTAGTATGAATCTGCTGCTAAAAAATCTGATTCAGGATGAGTGGTAGGATGTATGTAGAGCGCAGCTCTTAGTGTGTGCATTCAAACGCATGCTTTTTTAGTTCAAATACCCATACAGACATGGCTTGATCAGTCTGCAGTGGGGAAACTCAAATGGCTCTCTTGTCAATCACAACGTACGTCATCCCGGGTAGCAATTCTAGGAATACCAGAAAGTGGTGAGATGACGCTATGGAGTGTGGTACAGGCTAAATTTTGACACCCTGTTTTTATTTATTTATTTTATTTATTTATTTTGTAAGGACAATTTGTATGTAGGGGTTGAGTCTCCAAATAAATGACAGTATTACGCTATGCAGAGCGTTCCCTTGTGTTTTTTTATGTCACATCTGATGAGCTGAGCCAGGATTAATCTTTGGTAAACCTCAAGAGATTGTCCAATATCCTTGGGGAGATATCAGGCTCAACCTTTTCTTTATTGCGGTGAGTGCATCACCAAAGGGGTGCTCACGAGGTGGATTGGTGACGGTATTCAGGACAGGAACTTTGCTGTTTCAAATTTTTGATGGGACGTTGCACCACACACTTTTTTTTAAGGACTATTGCATGGACTTTTGACGTAGCTCACTTTGCATGTGTGCAATGTTTATAGCCCACCGAATGCCTTACTATTGCACTCAATATTTTTAGATATTTGTTAGCGCTGTTAATGTTGAGGTTTTTATCTTTGCAGAATTTGTTTAATAAATAATTTTACTTAAAAAAAACTCAGGAAAAACAAAAAAGGGGGTTATATTTTGCTAGGAAAAAAATACTTTGTTGGTACACTTTTAAAGAAATTTCAAGTTGAAACAGCATTTTTGTTATAAGTTCATACCTTAAACTAACATGTTGTTGGACAGCAATAGTATGCATACAGTAGACTGTGTGTGTACATGACAGAAGGGGAGCTGGGTGGATACTCGGTGACACACGAGTTAATCACGCTTGCAGATTTGTTGCTACTCAAAGTTTGATCCAAACATCAACACAACTCTACTTTCACTGGAAGGATTTACTCCACTAAGCACTCACTATCCCCTCTGGCTCCTCAGAAATCTCTACTTACCGTAAAATATAACTGTTATTAGAGGAGGGGATCCGGGTGTGATGACACAATGCTGCGTACCTAGGGGCCCTCCGATTAACCCCTCCCTGGGTTTGTGGATCATACATAGAAATATAAGGGTCGATTAGGGCAGAACTCCGGGTAGAATTGTATCCCCAGACTTCGCACAGAATGGAAGTGTACAATCCCAACAGAACAAGAAAAAATACCTTTCAGATAACCTTAAAGAATTCCAGGAATTAATTTTTTTTCCCATGCGGTGGGGCTCATTTTTTTTCTAGGGGTGAGAAAAGCGGAGGTATATTTACCTAATCTGCCGATCCTCCAAGCACAAGACCGGTCTCTGCCGCTCCTGCCCCCTGCACGCTAGAGGTCTTGTGCATGGACAGTTCCTGACTTCATCACGCCTACAGGCTGGCTCTGGACGTGAGGATGGCAGGAGCAGTCCACCTTTGGACGTGGGGATGCGCTGTTTTCCAGAGGACTGAAGGATCCGGTAAGTACAGACTTAAAGTGCGCCCCTAGATAAAACGTGCAGTTAACTCATGTAGTGCCGGCACAGTCCCACTGCATGGGGGGGAGGTTTTAATGGAGTTCTAATTCATGAAAATAATGGCCCTCCTCTCCTGTTGTGCAGCTGCTGCTTGAATGATGGGAACAATAGGAAGGGACTGTGTGGGTGCTTGGCTACTTCAATGGTATGTTACAGAGCCACCTGCATTGAAACCATAGTCATGGATATTTCTTGCAGCACTGGGCTTGTGCAGGGGGTTAAAGGGGTTGTAAACCCTCAAGGTTTTTCACCTTAATGCATCCTATGCATTAAGGTGAAAAACCTCCTGTGCTGCAGCTGCGCCCCAGAGCACCCCTTTTACTTACCTGAACCTGGTCTTTCCCACATGACGGGGACGAGCACACCAGCTCCAGCCGGTGTCTCGGGTCCTGATTGGATAGCTTGATAGCAGCGCAGCCATTGGCTCCCACTGCTAACAATCAAATCCAATGACGTGGGAGCCAGGGGGGTGGGGCCGAGTCCTGCCATCTGTGTCGATAGTAGTAGCAGTAGCAGGACTCGGGAGCGCACCCGCACGGGTGCCCCGAGGGAGAACGCTTCTCCAACAGGGGCATTCGAGAAGTGGAGGAGCCAGAAGCACAGCTGAGGGACCCCAGAAGAGGAGGATTGGGCCACTCTGTGCAAAACCAAGTGCACAGAAGAGGTAAGTATGACATGTGGGAAGGGAGGCCTGGGAAGAGTGGCGGGGGGGTTGCCGCATTGGTTGTTATCCCTAAAGAGGCATTACCCTGGTTTAGCCCCTTCAAGCCGAGGCCACATATGTGCCTACGGTCGGCGATAAGGGCTTAAGCACGGTATGGCCATATGGTATGACTAAATCCCCATATTTCTTATTATGACCAGGTGTAGAGACTTAAGAGTAATTCTTTTGTATGCGTTAGCTATTCTCTGTGGTTCTGTTGTCGTAGAACTAAACTCTCTCAATCAACATGAACTATTTTTAATCATAATGCAGCTATCATTAGTAAATCGATAGAAAGGAATATTAAGTTTACTAGTTTTAAATCTTTTAAAAAAATTTTTAACATTTCTTCATGAATGAATGAATGAATGAAAGACTTGTATAACGCTACAAATGTGAACTGAATCGCCTCAATGCACTGATCCGTCCTGAATTGTCCTGCATATTTACAAGAGGTGGGTCTTGAGTTTTTTTCTGAAGGCCCGATGGTTTTCTTCCATGCGGATGTTAGTGGGTAGAGCGTTCCATAGACGAGGTCCTTGGACTGCGAATTGTCGTTCTCCTTTTGATTTGTAGCGGAACTTGAGGATGCGGAGTAGGTTTTGGTTGGTTGAGCGGAGACTGCGATTGGGTGTGTAATGTTTTATTTTCTCTCAGAGGTATGGAGGAACATTTCCTTGTGTGCATTTGTGGTTGAGGCAGAGGGTCTTGAAAGTGATCCGATCCTTCACGGTTAGCCACTGTAGGTTCCTCAGCGATGGGGAGATGGATTCCCAGGGTTTTTTTCCTGTTACCAGTCTTGCTGCCATGTTTTGGACGACTTGAAGGCATTGAATCTGGTATTTAGGTCGACCTGTGTAGAGGGAGTTTGCGTAGTCGAGACGGGAGTTGATGATGGTTCCAACTACTACTGCTTTCTCCTTTTCTGAAATGAAGGGGATGAGTCTACGTAGCAGGCGGAGGAGATGGTGAGATCCGCTGACTACCGATCCTATTTGTGCATCCATTGACATCGCTGAGTCGAAGATGACTCTGAGACTTTTAGCTTTGGTGCAGATGGTCTATCCAAGGATGATGGGTGGTGTCCATGGGAGCTTGGTTTTTGTATTATGGTTTGCATGGAGGAGAAGAAGCTCTGTTTTGGATCCATTGGGTTTGAGGGAACTTGTGGTCATCCAGTCATCAATTGATGAGAGGCATTTTTCTAGTCCTTGATATTGGTCTTTTTTGTCCGGTGATGCGAAAGTAGAGTTGATTATCATCCGCGTATATGTGTGGAAGCATAGGTTTGATTTCCTGATGATTTTAAGGAGTGGGCGGATGTAAATGTTGAAGAGCATGGGTGACAAGGGTGATCCTTGCGGGACTCCATAAGAAACTGCGCGAGGTTCAGAGGTGAAGGCTCCTAGTTTCACTATCTGTGAGCGATTTCCTAAGAAGGATGCGAACCATGGTAAATCTATATCTGTGACTCTTGCTATTTCTGTGAGGCGGGTAAGTCGAACTGAACTGTGTCGAACGCTGCGCTGAGGTCCAACAGTACTAGGAGACATGATTCTCCGTCATCTGCTGCTTCGAAGGCGTCATCCCATATTTTAAGGAGTGCTGTTTCTGTGCCATGGCCTGGGCGGAAGCCTGATTGTAGTGGGTCCAGGAGTTTGTGTGTGTCCAGATGGAGTTGTAGCTGTTGTACTACTGCTTTCTCCATAATCTTGGAGATGGTGTTCAGGCTTGTGACGGTCTGCGATGGTTAGGGTCTTTGGGGTCGAGGTTGGGTTTCTTTAGGAGGGGTTTGACTATGCCTTGCTTGAGGGCGGTTGGAACAATCCCTTCTTTGAATGACTGATTTATGAGGTGTGTTATTCTAGGCGCCAAGATGTCGGAGCATTCTTTTAGGAGTTTTGTGGGGATGATGTCATTAAGTGATGTGCTGTCTCAGAGGCTTCTGATGATGTTTTTTGGTGGTGTCCGTGGAGATTGGGATCAACGAGAAATTTGGTGATTGTGTGATGTTCATATCGATCATATTGATTTCCTCTTCTTTCTTTAGTTGACCAAGGTTGGTTGTCTTTTTCTGTTGAATTATTTTCTGAATGTTCTCGACTTTGTTGATCAAAAAATCCTATAACTCATTGCAGTATTCTTGAGTTTCGTTTGCTGGTGGCTCTAGGCAGGTAGGGTTCATAGTCTGAGCGACTAGTTTGAAAAGTGGTGGTTTAAGGCTTTTGAGATGGTGTTTGAGAAATGTTAGTTTTTTGCATTGAAGATTGCTTTGTGATATTTCTTGGTGAGTGCTATGTAGTTTGCGTGGTTTTCCTTTGTAGAATTTCTTCTCCAGGCTCTTTCAGCTATTCTAGGTTCTTGCTTTAGTAGAGTGAGGGTGTCATTAAACCATCTAGAATTTTTTTTTACGGATGAGTGCTCTATGTTTCGGAGCGACTGTGTCTGCTGTTTGTAATATTGCCTTGTTTACGGAGTCGAGTGTTTATTCCGTTGAGTGGTTTACATTTAGCATTGGTATTTTGTTTGATAGTGTGTTTTTGAAGAGTTCCGAGTGTAGTTTCTTCTGAGATCTTGTCTTCTGAGATTTTATCATTTACTTTCTGGTTTCTGATCTAGGCCAAAATGATGTCATTTTTTTTCTTTCTCTGGTGGAGGGGCTTTCTCAGCCCTTACTCAAGATGGCTGCACACCTTTTTTCTCCAGCACAGCCAACAGATGTCAAATGGATTGAGATCTGGAAAATTTGGAGAGCCAAGTAAATACCTTGAACAAACTTCCATTGCTCCGTAGTCAATTTCTGACATTCACATGCCCATTTTAGGCACATCTGGATGTGGACACAGGTCAACATGGGCACCCTGACCGGTCTAAGGCTACACAGCGATGCTCTGTGTGTTCTGACACCTTTCTATCAGAACCAGCATTCACTTTATCAGCAATTTGAACATCAGAAGCTCTTAACATGGATCTACACAGGCCAGGCTTCTCTCCCCATGTACATCAGTGAGCCTTGGCCGCCCATGAACCTGTTGATGGTTTTCCTTCCTTGGACCACTTTTGGTTGGTCCTGACCACTGCAGGGAACATCCCACAAGAGCTGCATTATTGGAGTTGGGCTGACCCAGTTGTCATTTTACAATTTGGCCCTTGTCAAAGTTGCTCAAATCCTTATACTTGCCCATTTTTCCTGCTTACAACACAAACTTCAGGGATAACAAGTTCACTTGCTGTCTAATATATCTCACTCACTTTTCAGGGACCATTTCAAGGAGATAATCAAAATTATTCACTTTACATGTCAGTGGTCAGAATGATCAGTGTGTGTCCCAGGATGAGAATTCTGTTCGATTAGAGCAGTGGTCTCCAAACTGTGGCCCTTTGCTAGATTTTATCCGGCCCTTGGGGCACTATTTCATCTGCTGATACCAGCAATGGGGCATAGTTCCCCCGAATGACACCAATGAGGGGGCACTATTCCTCCCAATGACACCAACGATGGGGCACAATTCCTCCCAATAACACCAACAATGGGGCCCAATGATACCAGTGAGGGGCACAATTCCACTAACGATTGGGCACAATTTCTTCCACTGACACCAACGATGTGGCACAATTACTACCACTGAAACAAACAAACCAACTGACGTCGGGACCTTTTCTACTTCAAATGGTCATGGCCTGGCCCCCCTGAACTCCGAAGGGCAAAAAATTTTCCCTTTGATTAAAAATGTGGGGACCCCTGTATTAGTGCAAAGGACCACACTACACAGAGGGGCCTTGACGAGGCAGTGTGGCTTCCACATTGTGATTATATGACGGCACTTCCTCCAACACAGAGTATGAGCACTGCGCTGGCCAAGGCCTATAGCTCCTTTGCTCTTTGCTTTCAGGAGTGGCAGAGGGCTATAATTCTAATGCACTGCTGTTACTGCAGGAGGTCACTTCTTGCCATGATATATAACTCTATACAATTAGAGAAACTTCTATGACTTGCCTCAACCCGATGAGCGAGTTTGGGGTGGATGAACTTGACTGGCCTGCACAGAGTCCCGACCTCAACCCGATAAAACACATTTGGGATAAATTAGAGCGGAGACTGCGAGCCAGGCCTTCTCGCCCAACATCAGTGCCTGACCTCATAAATGCGCTTCTGGAAGAATGGTCAAACATTCCCATAGACACACTCCTAAACCTTGTGGATGGCCTTCCCAGATCAGTTGAAGCTGTTATAGCTGCAAAAGTGTGGGCCAACTCAATACTGAACCCTACGGACTAAGACTGGGATGCCGTTAAAGTTCATGTGCGTGTAAAGGGAGGCGTCACAATACTTTTGGCAATATAGTGTATAACCAAACAGTCATCCAGTATTAGTAATCCAGCAAATACTACACAATAATGAAATGATTTTGGTGCTTAAACAAACAGGAATTTACTTAAATATGGCTAGCATTGCATAAGTCAATACAGTCACGGGTCTGTGCAAAGCCATTAAGGGCTCTAAGCTCGGTAATTAGCGATATAACAATTAGGAATGATTTTAAGGCAGGCATTCCCTGTTGCTATAACATGGAACACACTCTTCCACGTAGAAGTATGACACATAGGAGGCAGATGTGGGCAGTGTCACCTCATTGTGGACGCTGGGAGTGCAAGGATCAACATGTCAGACCTTGACTCACCATCTGTATGACGTCTTTGCGCAGGCAAAAATTAGAATGCGGCAAAAGAACAAAAGTGAATTAATCAGGGCGTATTGGTTCATATTCAAAGCTGAAACTAAAAACTGTAACCTTGTTATTATAATAATTACAGGTCATTCTCTGCATGAGAGGAGCTTACACTCTAATGCCCTACCACAGTCAAACGCTATTATTATACCTTTTTAATAGCTCTGACATATACCGCAGTGCTGTACAGAGAACACTGAGCCAGTTACATCAGTCTCTGTACCAGAGGAGCTTAA
This sequence comes from Aquarana catesbeiana, assembly GCF_042186555.1. Lineage (NCBI taxonomy): Eukaryota > Metazoa > Chordata > Amphibia > Anura > Ranidae > Aquarana > Aquarana catesbeiana. The sequence continues at coordinate 340,534,904 of NC_133330.1, read as the reverse complement.
AATTTAATGTCCCCCCACAGTCACACACTACTATTATTATTATACATTTATATAGCTCTGATATATACCACAGCGCTGTACAGGGAACACCGAGCCAGTCACATCAGTCTATGTACCAGAGGAGCTTACATTCTCTTTCCACCAAGTGGTGCTGTTTTGCAAAGTGCTGCTGGCTCACTCTGCTGTAATCTAAGCTGGGAGAAGCAGCAAGCCTGGGGGCCTCTCCTGCAGGCTTTTCCCCAGCTATCATGGACAGGGCTGGGGAAGACAAAGGTGGAGGCTCTCCAGAGGCATTGAGGCCTACACCATGTGCTCATGCTGCAGTGGATCCTGGGCTTGTCCCTATGCAAGGGGATTCCTTACCAGCCTTCCAGGATAGAGTGGTGAATAGATTTCGCTGCATTACTAAGGGGGCACAGAAGCTTGCTGTCCTGAAAGCAGATTTCAGGAAAAATAAATCTCTGCACAATAAGAGCGGGAGCAGTAAGAGGGAAGACTCTAAGCTTAAGTCTCTGGAAGAGGCATCGAAAAAGCAGGAGAAGTTGGTCGCCTCTCTGAAGGCAAGCAGCGGTGTGTTCAAGGAGAAATATGAGAATGAGGAGAGATTCCAACAGATGAAGGAGAGTGCCTGTGCGAGTACCAGCCAGAGGGTGGATACCACAGTAACGGCAACAGTATTGATGGGGGGTAAGGAATTGGCTTCACGTGCATGGTGGCCCCAGTACTACGCTTGTCTCAGGATCTGTCGTGTCTGACTCAATATCTGCCCCCCCCCCAGCAGTCTGGGTCATCTCAGGAGGAGGTTGAGGAGAAAAGTGGATTGCTGCAGGCCGTTGCAGAAATGGAATCTCCCTTGAGTGGCACCGACTCATCAGATGAAGATCTTGGTAAAGGAGTGCTGAGTGTATGGATGCCATTCCTGTGATTACTGCTTCAGACAAAGAGACTGCATCTGTCAATGGATCCTTGCAATTGGCAAGGAACGCAGGAGGAGATGCTGGGAATCCAGACAAAAATGTTCCTGCTGGCTGTGAGGACAAGGAACAGGAATCCCACGTGGACACTAAAACTGCAGAGTAGGAGTGCCGTATGGATGTAAAGCAGCTGGTGTTTTTACTAAACAGAAGACTTTACCTAATAACAGGACTGCTGGTAATGGTGGTGCTTCTGGGACTATGGTAAGTGGGGCTGCTGTGCTGGAGTGGAGGAGGAAGGATCAGGTGGTGGGTAATTTAACAAACCTGATTGCAGAGGCAGCCACTAAATGTGTCTAAAACCCTTAATTCTGTGTCATCTGTCCCGGGTAGGAGCTATGCTTGTATAGCTCTGACATATACCGCTGTGCTGTACAGAGATCACTGAGCAAGTCACATCAGTCTCTGTACCAGAGGAGCTTACACTCCTTATTTATATCAGTCACATTAGCACATAGATTTTATATATTTCACAAAGATCTGTATAAATAAATGGTGATTATTTAAATTGAAGAAGGAATACACTTTTGTTGCAATACAGGAAATGCCTCTGTTTGTCCAGCTTCGGTCTTCAATGGCTGGTAGCAATCCTCATATTATTTTAGAGGTTATATAACCTTTGCAGATCTGAGTATGGGGTGATGCAGGAGCCATGCGCTGGGCAGGCATCACTCACAAAGTGTTAGTGGTTTGGTACCACCGCTAACTGCTTTCTCTAGCATTTCCACCTAGAATACGGGAAATCCCACAGCCTTTGTAGCGTGCCAAACATGAATAGTCATCTGCCAACCAGAAAAATAAATAAAGAGGAAAATCTGATCCACCAACAGCCAGTAATTTCCCCAATACGTCAACGGTTATCTAAATCCAAACTCTGAATCAGCATCTGAGACACCTTTACTCCTGAAGAACCATTTCATCACTGTGCGTGAGATAATGACAGGTTATCTTTGCTTTACCAGGTTATACAATCAGATAATATGTGGAATAAGAAACACAAGGTCAAAAGAAGAAGGCACTTTAATAACAGATTTTTGCAGATTTTGCGTCACACGAGGAGATCGAGGCCAACTATGGAGTAATAAAAAATTACAAAAACACGATGGAGGAAATAAAAGTGACTGGTGATAAGAATGGTGTAATGTTAAGAATTCGGTAATTTTTCAAAAGAAAAACACATCAGCCTGGGGCACGGAAATCATTGTTAAGTAATGTTTACATGTGCTTCGCTCAATGGTTTCCTCTGTGGTTCATTCCTTGTAGTCATAGTATGTTGAGGCATTATGCGGACTTCCAGTATGTGTATGCTCATACCGGTGTTTAACAGGAAACGTATGACTTTTCCAGAGAATTAATACCAACGAAAGCCTTCTGAGTGGTCACTCAAGTCTCAGTTCTTGCAGTAATAATTTGGAAGCCAACCATGATCCAGTGCCTTGAAAAAGTATACATACTCCTTGAAATTTTCCACATTTTGGCTGTATGTTTGGGGGCGTTATCATGCTGGAAGGGGAACCTCCACCCCAGTCTCAAGTCTTTTGCAGACTCTAATGCCCTGTACACACGAGCGGTTTTGCCATCGGAATAAACTCTGAAGGTTTTACCGACGGAGTTCCAATGGAATTCCGCTCAAACTATCTTGCATACACACGGTCATACCAAAGTGCGACCGTCCAGAACGAGGTGACGTACAACACGTACAACAGGACTAGAAAAAGGAAGTTCAATAGCCAGTAGCCAATAGCTTCCATCTCGTACTTGCTTCAGAGCATGCAGCATTTTTGGTACGTCGGAACAGCATACAGACGAGTGGTATTTCCCGACAGTAATTAGTTCCGTCTGAAAAATTTAGAACATGTTCTCTATCTAAGTCCGTCTGAATTTTCGAAAAAAATCTGATTGGGCATACACACGGTCGGAATATACGATGTAGAGCTCCCATCGGACTTTTTCTGACGGACATTCCGCTTGTGTGTACGCGGCATAAAAGGTTTTCTTCTAAAATTGCCCTGTATTTGGCTCCATCCATCTTTCCATCAACTCTGACCAGCTTTCCTGTCCCTGCTGAAAAAAATATCCCCACCACATGATGCTGCCACCACCATGTTTCATGGTGGGGATGGTGTATTCAGGGTGATGTGCAGTGTTAGTTTTCCCCCATACATAGCGTTTTGTTTTTAGGCCAAAAAGTAAAATTTTGGTCTCATCTGACCAGAGCACCTTCTTCCACATGTTTGCTGTGTCCCCCACATGGCTTCTCGAAAGCTGTAAACAGGACTTCTTATGGCTTTCTTTCAACAATGGCTTTCTTTTTGCTACTCTTCCATAAAGGGCAGATTTGTGGAGAACACGACTAATAGTTGTCCTGTGGACAGATTCTCCCACCTGAGCTGTGGATCTCTGCAGCTCCTCCAGAGTTACCATGGACCTCTTGGCTGCTTCTCTGATGAATGCTCTCCTTGCCCGGCCGGTCAGTTTAGGTGGACGGCCATGTCTTGGTAGGTTTGCAGTTGTACCATACTCTTTCCATTTTCAGATGATGGATTGAGCAGAGCTCCGTGAGATGTTCAAAGCTTGGGATATTTTTTTTTAACCTAACCCTGCTTTAAACTTAACTTAACTCCATAACTTTATTCCTGACCTGTCTGGTGTGTTCTTTGGCCTTCATTTGTTTGTTCACTAACATTCTCTAACAAACCTCTGAGGACTTCACAGAACAGCTGTATTTATACTGAAATTAAATTACACACAGGTGGACTCTATTTACTAATTAGCTGGCTTCTGAAGGCAATTGGTTCCACTAGATTTTAGTTAGGGGTATCAGAGTAAAGGGGGCTGAAAACAAATGCCCCCCCCCCCCCCCCCCCCACTTTTCACATATTTATTTGTAAAAAATTTAGAAAACCATTTATAATTTTCCTTCCACTTTGTGTTGGTCTATCACATTAAATCACATAATGTCAAAAACGTGACAAACACCTCTGAAGGTGGAGTTTCCTTCCCGCATGGGATGGGATGAGTTATCCTTCCCTGCTCTAACCCTTACAGGAGTTCGAATTTATTATCATCACTTGCCATATACGACATTACATGCGGGAAGGAAACTCCACCTTCAGGGGTGTTTGTTATGGTTTTGACATTATGTGTAGGAACAACTAATTGTGTTTTTAAGGGGCTAGACCCCTAGTATGTCCATTGCGGTCTTTTTACCATTTTTGGAATGTTATATTTTCATATTTTCAACAATGTATAGACCTTCATTCTGAGAAGGGTTTCTCAGCACCGCTAAAGTTCCTGTTTGGTATATTTGTTTTCAAACTGAAAAAAATGCATGTAAACCAAATGGATCCCATATCATGTAGTTGTTACAATGGAGGAAAACACCTACATAGCTACACAGTTGGATAGATCCATCTCAACCAGACAGAATCCGCTAATGTACATCTAAGGGAAGCAGCTTCAAGGGAATGGAGACATCCTGTACTCAAACAGTAATCTAGGGCCCACTAATATTTCCTAGAGGGATGTCTAGGCTGCAACACAATCTTGTGTCGTCCCACAAAATGTCGGCCAATCACATGCTCCCAGGGAAACAGGTTAGAAAATGAGGCAGGGCCATGCAGCCAGATATATGAGTGAGCAGATAACCATTCCCCAGAGTCAGCACATCAAGTCAGTAACAACCCCCCTTCTGAATTCAAACTGTGTGAGAACGGGACGTCTCCATTCCGTTGAAACCGCTTACCTAAGTTGTGCATTCACGGATTCTGTCAGGTTGAGATGGATCGGTTCTACTATGTCAGGGGTGTCCAAACTTTGTTCAAAGAGGGCCAGAATTGATGAAGTGAACATGCGTGAGGGCCGACCATTTTGCCTGACATTCTTTGAACTGTTAGTATTAAATGCAAAATAACGAATACGCTGCCCAACAAGAATTCTCTTGCCTTTGTGGATGTGTGTGGTGAAGAGATAAGGCTTGGGCGTGTTATTTGTATATGCTGTATTTATCAGCATATAACACGCACTTTCACTTTAAGAGGGAAGTTTCAGGAAAAAAACTCAATTTTAAATAAAGAACTGTGAAGCAAAATAAGGGTCAGTGCCCATCAATGCAGCCTAAATCAGTGCCCATCTGCAACCTCACCATTGCCATGAATGCAGCGTCACCATTGAGATGACTGCAGCCTCACTATTGAGATGAATGCAGCCTCACCATTGCCATGAATGCAGCCTCACCATTGCCGTGAATGCAGCCTCACCATTGTGATGAATGCAGCCTCACCATTGCCATGAATGCAGCCTCACCATTGCCATGAATGCAGCCTCACCATTGTGATGAATGCAGCCTCACCATTGAGATCAAGGCAGCCTCACCATTGCCATGAATGCAGCCTCACCATTGCCGTGAATGCAGCCTCACCATTGTGATGAATGCAGCCTCACCATTGAGATCAAGGCAGCCTCACTATTGCCATGAATGCAGCCTCACTATTGCCATGAATGCAGCCTCACCATTGCCATCAGTGCAGCCTGATCAATGCCCATCTGCAGCCTCGGAGGGGACAGGGAGGGGGGCGGGACGAGCGCCAACAGATTACATACAGGAGAATCTCCTGTTTACTTGGCGGCCTCTTTAATACAAAGTCCCGCCTCCTAAGATAGACAGAACAGTCGTCCAATGCCAGCCCAGGAAACGGGAAGAGATGAGTTTTCAGGGATCGCCTGAAGGTAGCAAGTAGGGGATAGCTGGACAGGTTGAGGTAGCGAGTTCCAGAGGATGGGAGAGGCTCTGGAGTAGGAGGTCTTGAGAAAAGCGGAGAGGACGGTTTGGGTGATATTTGGAGACAAGATCGGTGATGTAGCTCGGGGCAGAGTTGTGAATGGCTTTGTATGTTGTGGTTACTATTTTGAATATAATTTGCTGGGTGATTGGGAGCCAGTGTAGGGATTGGAGGAGAGGGTTGGCAGACACTGAATGGAGACCAGTGTAGGGATTGGAGGAGAGGGTTGGCAGCCTATGGAGAGGCAGGCCAATGAGAAGGGAGTTGCAATAGTCAAGGCGAGACATAACAAGGGAGTGAATGAGGAGTTTGGTGGTTTCATTTCTTAAAAAGGGGCGAATTTTATAGATGTTACGGAGGTGAACTCTACAAACTTTTGACAACGATTGGATTTGGGACTGACAAGTCAGAGTCTAGGATTAAAAAAAATGCTCAAAATTAGCATTTTGTTTTTTTCTGCCAAGAACACTGGCATTTTTTTAAGCCAGTGTGCGTGGACCCTAAGAGCGCCCTACAGGGATCACTATAGAGAAGAACCAATGTTTAAAACGGAATACCGAATCTCCATTCTGCTTTATTCATATCAAGTAAAAACAGACCATATGAAGGACCCTTGCACCCAAGAGACTCACAGCACATCCCTTCTCTTATTTCAGAAATTTCCATTTTTACGGCCACTTTTTTGTTTGTTTTTTACTGCACGTAAATCTCTAAAACTAAGATGTATCCTCTGCTGATGTAAGGCAAACGGTGAATACACTCCAAGCTCCGAAATATGTGGAAAGGAAGCCAAGATGGTGCAAGGTCTGGGCGTACACAACCTACAAATCCTATGCTTTCTTCCATCTCCAATGTTTAGTAAACATTTTTGTTCCCTGTTTAGTTTAGGCATTTTTCTACTTTTTCGAATCCTAATTTGTCATGCTTCTATGAAAGGCGAGGTATTTTCCCTGCGATGAGTCTGTAGGGAGGTTTCCCACATTCCTGCACTGGTCCGCGGTGACCTTTGCTGGTCAATGTTATTGCTGGATCCAGCTGCTGTGTGAACTGCTGTCCCAGACTTGAACAATGCTGATTCATGCCGATCCACTATAGAACTGAGGAAGAAGGATTACGGTGCAATTACTGGGCCTAGAAACCAAGGTCAACTTTGTAAGTTTGTTCATGGGTTCACACAAATGTAGGACAGTTCTTAATAGGGGAGAAGTGGGCTGGGGGGGGGGGGGGTGCAGAAGGCATATTCCCCCAGCCAGGTCAATACTAATAAAATGTTGGTTTGGTTGCCCTGAGTAGAAAGAACACTATATTACCAAAAGTATTGGGACGCCTGCCTTTACACACACATAAAATTTAATGGCATCCTAATCTTAGCCCGTAGGGTTCAATGTTGAGTTGGCCCACCCTTTGCAGCTATAACAGTTTCAACTCTTCTGGGAAGGCGTCCACAAGGTTTAGGAGTGTGTCTGTGGGAATGCATAGGATGCATTAAGGTGAAAAAACACGAGGGTTTACAACCCCTTTAAGGCAGTTCTTAAGGCAAAAGGGGGTCCAACCTAATACTAGCAAGGTGCACCTAATAAAGTGGCCGGTGAGTGTATACTGCATGAAACATGATAAATCGACAGCACTGTTTGATGCAATGAAGCCTCACTGGCTCAGAGAATTGACAGGCCTTCTGTATGGTTGCTCATTTCAGGAGTCCATACCATCTGTATATTCCCAATTTATCATTACGATTACAATCCAGGGCGGGATTCCCTTCATTCCACGTTATCACTCTACAAGCCCCGATGAAGGGGGAGTGTTGAGCCTCGAAACACGTAGGAGTTTCTGTTTTTCTTGTGGAATAAAACTTCTTCCAAACATAAATTTTAAAATTTTCTGTAGGGGTTTATGGAAATTTAAGGGAATCCTGAGAGGGGTAAACTTGTTACTAATAAAGTAATTGAATCAGTCTAGCAGCCAAGCAGCTATCATTTTGAGGAGAGGTTGGAGATATCAACCCAGACATTTCTTAGAGAACAGGTCCCCTCTAACTCTCCATGTGAAACTTGCGACTGTGTATTAATTCCACTTATCCCCGATGTATAAACACATGTGTGCACATGCTGCTCAGTCGGACTTAGCAATGTCCATTATTTTCCCTTCTAGCAATAAACAATACCACTGGAAAACCCGCAGCAGTGAGTCACCGAGTCTGGGAAGAAAGCGGGCACATCTGGAATTTACACATTCTCTTCCTGTCACATGCGCATCAATACACAGAGAAATGTTAGATAAACCTGACCAAAATGATAATATTTGGTTATCTGCAAGCTTTCGTTCCCCTCAAAGTGTTTGCCTTTCTTATCCCCACAACATGTCTGGCACATGAGATGATTCTAAAGACATCATCATGCCTTAAAGTGAACCTGTGTGTTTGCCAATGCAGGACAAAATGATAGGTTCTCTTCTAGGAAGCCCCCTTAACCCATTGATGCCATGCTCTCTCCCTGCATCGTTTCTCTGTCAGAGCCCTTGGAAATACCCAGACCTTCTAGGGAAGGCCAGAGCCGGTGCTCTCTGCCCCTGGATTCAGTGCTCAGGCTTGACCCACCAATCAATGTGCCTGAACACAGTCATATTAGAGATGGGAAACGTTTAAGGCCGATATGGAGCTAGCACTGGGATAAACCCTGGGCTCTAACAGGTGAGTGAAAAGGACGATGAAGCGTGTAAAAAGTGGGTATCATTGAGGCAAGAATCATTTGTCCAATTCCCAATCCATAAGTCTACAATCTCTGTCCGTACAGAGGGCACCGCCATCTTGTCCTTTACATCAGTAGCCATACATCTGTTTTTTAAATGACTTTGGGTTGGGATTGTACTGCATACTACAGCAGGCAATAATCTCTGCACCGGCATGTCAATAGGCATGAGGCTGAACTGGGATCAGCAAGAGTGAGGTGGTGACCTAAAAAAGGAGGTGTGAGGGTGAGAAGTCTCTACATTCCGACACTCCCCAGAAGTGTTGGTTTTTGCTCTGGTGAAATAGAGGCTATAGTTCTGCTCAGAGTATTTCCTCCACCACATGCCTCTTTCCCTGACTCCTCTGTCAAGAGCAATGGCACAACCATCAACTCATCCCTTCATGCCAGGGTGTTAGGTGTAATCCTGGACTCTGAACTCTCCTTTTAGCCCCACACCCAAATCACTTTCCAAAGCTTGCTGCCTCTACCTCTGCAACATCTCCAAAATACGCCCCTTCCTAACCAATGAAACCACAAAGCTCCTAAATCACTCCCTACATTGGGATCCCCATCACTAAGCTCCAAGGGGCGGAGTGAAACGCATTGAGGAGTGGCAGGTGGGAGCCCAGGCTGAGTCTGTCTCTCCCATAACCATCACAGGACACCATGGATATGCGGCACCAGGGATCCTTCCTCTCTTCCTTCTAGTGACTACAGGCGCTGGGACAAGCTCCATCCTTTGCTGGCACTCCTGCAGTGAATGCGGCATCACCCGCACTACTCCCCATAGTGATCGAGCCTGAACGGCACACTAGCAAATCGTGGGTCACAGTTACATCACTTACCTAGTCTCAAAATACCAACCAAATCGTTCTCTTCATTCCTCCCAAGACCTCCTGTTCTCTAGCTCCCTCGTCACCTCATTCCATACTCGTCTCCAGGACTTCTCCCGACCCTATCCCATCTTTTGGAATTCCCTACCCCAATATGTCTGACTATCTCCAACTCTATCCACTTTTAGGTGATCCTTGAAAACATTTCTCTTTAGAGAAGTCTATCCTGCCTCCACCTAACAACTGTACTTTCATTTTCTTCACCAGCTCTTCCCCCACAGTTATTACCTTTTGTATCACTTGACGCTCCCTTCTAGATGGTAAGCTCTAACGAACAGGACCTTCTGATTCCTCCTGTATTGACTTGTGTTGTAACCAGTGGTGGCTGGTGCTCAAAATTTGGCAAAATTTTTTTGGGGGGTGCAAAAAACTGAAAAATTCTGAAAAAAACCCCCATCAATTGCAGCCTCACTGTGCCATCAAACACAGCCACTGTGCCCATCAAACGCAGCCACTGTGCCCATCAAACGCAGCCACTGTGCTCATCAATTGCAGCCACTGTGCCAAACGCAGCTATTGTGCCCATCAAACGCAGCCACTGTGCCCAATTGGTGCCACTGTGCCCATCAAATGCTGCCACTGTGTCATCAAACGCTGCCACTGTGCCCATCAAATGTGGCCATCAAATGCTGCCACTGTGCCCATCAAATGCTGCCACTGTGCCATCGAATGCCACCACTGTTACCTGCCCTGCTCGGCCGCTGTCTGCCCGGTACTTACCCTGTCTTGGTCGGGCAGCGGGTGATGGCGTTGAGTGGTGTCCTCCATGCATCCCCTCCTCCCGTTCTCTCATACTGATAGGTGTCCAATCACATCGCCTGTCATTTCAGCCAATCAGGTGATGGGTAACAGACCCGAGCACCTGATTGGCGAAGAGGTGGTTCAGTGTTAGGAAAGCGAATATTCATTCGATTTTCTTACGCACCTGGGTGAACTGCAAGCGTCAAGCATGGCGCTCACAGGTCACCTTTTTGACGCCTATTAGAGCCTATGGCTCTAATCAGGTGCTTCAAAAACACCCCCCACCGCTGTAATTCAGGCAAGGGGCCGGGTGCCTGAATAGGGGGTGGCAGCGGTGGCCATGGATAGATTCATACTATGCATGAATCTATCCATTGGTCATAGAGGGGGTGGCTGGGGAGAGGGGGCAGCGCCCGTGCGCCCTTATGGATGTACCACCACTGATTGTAACCGTACTGTTTGCCCTCACATTGTAAAGTACTGTTTAATAATAATAATACACAGAACCAGCTTTTTGCAAAAAGGAAAAAGCATAAATAGTAAGTTAATTGCGTGCACCATACCATGCTGTAATTTGTTTAAAGACTAACAGAAGAGGGTCATTTAAACTGCTGTGACATCCTTAACCCCAGCCATGTATATTAATGCATAGCTTGATTTCTGCCATGTAGGAGATTCTGGGAAAGTCAAGACATCCTTGAGGCAGTTGTACATTAAAGCACATTTTATCGTTTGTGATAGGTACTGTATATAACTGGACTGAAAGGTGGATTTATGCTTACCCGGTGGTTCACTTTATTGATTTTCTGGCTAAAATCTTCATAGAATTTTCAGTTGAAATGTCCAAGATGCAGTCATTACGGTCTTGATATTGTAAAATACTTAACTTATTTGATTTCACGTAGACCTGCGAACACTCAAAGAACTTTTACTGCTTTGACACTGTTGAACTCTATGTCTGTTTTTCTTGGAGAAGTCATTAGAAAAACTCTAATTACGACTTTCACATTGCTGCGCCCATCCCAAGAGTAAAAACCAAAACGTGTCCCAAAATCTCCCCTTCTGGGCTATGGAAGCCTGCCAGGCTGACCAATCCATTCTGGGAATAAAACCAATTCGCCAGCTATAGAGCAGTGCACAGACTTGGGTCATCAGGGACATAAAGCCATAACTAACCCAACAATTGTTTTATGATATACAATACTTCAAAGTGCTTCACTGGTGGGCCAATAAGTGACCACAGAATGCCTTTGGAAGACTGACGACTGGCTGATGTGGGTAACTAGACGTTCACACTGCACTTTGTCTTAGTAGATATCTCTCATTGGTTGGAGTGCTGATAGAGAATAAGAAAAAGAAGAAGGGAAATAAAGTGGCCAAGGATCACAACAGACTGGACAGGATGATAGCACTGGTGGCACGTTGTAGCAGATACCAAGTGAAGTACAGTACCAACGAATAGATCAGAAACCTCGAAGGAAAGTTGCGTGAGGTAAAACGGGACTTGTGTAATGAAAGTTTGAGTTAAGCACTTTTCCTGGTGTATACAGATAAAAAAAAGCCAATCTCCAGTGAAAAGCTTGTCCAAGCACTTTATTCAGCTATCAATGATACAGGTACATCTTAGATGTCTCCACACAGAAAAACCACCTCTCCAAAATGTGCTTCACCCCAAGGGCTTGACCACAAGGGAGTGGAGACATCTAAGATGTAGCCATTTCATTGACGGCTGAATAAAGTACTTGGACAAAATTTTATTGGAGTGTGGCTTTCATCTTTATTCTTCAGTGGTGAGCGAAGACGGGCTTAAGCCAGCACCTTGGCTGTCCATGGATGGTGAAAGGCATGGGTTTGGAGCTGTATAGTGGAGTGTGTAGCGAGTGTGTCGGTGAATGAGGAGCAGCTTAATGAGTAGTCAGAAGACTTTCATTTTAGAAAGAATCCAAAGTTTTATTGCTAAAAACAGCTAACGCATGTTAAGGCCTCATGCACACTGGACGTTATAAAAACTTTATAAAAAAACGCCAGCAGCTTTGCAGCGAGTTTTCCTAAATTTTTCAATGTTTTTGCAATATCGGTTTTTAGCGTTTTAACCACTTGCCGACCGCCCGCTGTCGTTATATGTCGCCATTTTGAAGAGGAATATCATCGTTATGGCAGCATCTAGCTGCCATAACCCCGGTATCCTCTTCTTCAGCGGGCGGTTGGCTTTTAGATAAAAGTGGTCTCTGCGGCAGATTCGCCGCGAGATAACTTTTATCGGTGGCGGGAGAGGGCCACCCCTCTCGCCGCGCTCCGGTGCCCTTCGTCGCTTACTGGAGCCGTTGGTAGTGGCGCAGCCGATCGGATCCTTCTCCCTGTGTGGTATGGAGCTGAGTGAGGGGAAGATGGCCCCCATCCGTCTCCATACCATACCATACAAATGCCAAAACGTCACTTCCGCCCATAGCTCTTAAAGGGACGTTTAAAAAAAAAAAAACTATATTAAACAACATTTTTTTTATTGCATTTTAGTGTAAATATGAGATCTGAGGTCTTTTTGACCTGTCATGCTTTTTTTATATAACAAGGGATGTTTACATTCCTTGTAATAGGAATAAAAGTTACACATTTTTTTTTTAAAGAACAGTGTAAAAATAAAGAATAAAAAGTAAAATAAATAAGAAAAAAAAAAATAATAATTTTAACGTGCCCCGTCCCGTCGAGCTCGCGCGCAGAAGCGAACGCATACACGAGTAGCGCCCACATATGTAAACGATGTTCAAACCACACATGTGAGGTATCGCCGCGATCGGTAGAGCGAGAGCAATAATTCTAGCCCTAGACCTCCTCTGTAATTCAAAACATGCAACCTGTAGAATTTTTTAAACATCGCCTATGGAGATTTTTAAGGGTAGAAGTTTGTCGCCATTCCACGAGCGGGCGCAATTTTGAAGCGTGACATGTTGGGTATCAATTTACTCGGCGTAACATTATCTTTCACAAAATCAAAAAAATTGGGCTAACTTTACTGTTGTCTCATTTTTTAATTAAAAAAAGTGTATTTTTTCCCAAAAAAAAATGCGCTTGAAAGACTGCTGCGCAAATACGGTGTGACAGAAAGTATTGCAATGACCGCCATTTTATTCTCTAGGGTGTTAGAAAAAAAAAATATATATATATAATGTTTGGGGGCTCTAAGTAATTTTCTAGCAAAAAAACCTTTTTTAAACCAGTAAACACCAAATCTCAAAACGAGGCTCTGTCCTTAATGCTGTGTACACACGAGCGGAATGTCCGACAGAAAAAGTCAGACGGAAGCTTTTCATCATATATTCCGATCGCGTGTATGCCCCATCGGACTGATTTTTTAGAAAATTCTGGCGGACCTAGAAATAGAACATGTTCTAAATATTTCCAAAGGAATCAATTCCTATCGGGAAAACCGATCGTCTGTATGCTGTTCCGACGGACCAAAAAGGACGCATGCTCTGAAGCAAGTACGAGACGGAAGCTATTGGCTACTGGCTATAGAACTTCCTTGTGATGTACGTGTTGTACATCACCGCGTTCTTGACGGTCGGACTTTGGTTTGAACGTGTGTACACTTGAATGGAATTCCGTCGGAGTTCCGTCTGAGAAACCTTCGGAGTTTATTCCGACGGCAAAACCGGTCGTGTGTGCAGGGCATAAGTGGTTAAACTTTTTCCTTTTTTTTCCCCCAATGTATCTAAAATATTAAAAAACGTTGGTGAGCCGCGTTTTTGAGCGTTTATCAGCATTTTTGGGCGTTTTTTGACTGAAAACAGCTGAAAAACTCCTCTCAGAACCCACTAGTTGTTTTTTTTTTACAGCCAAAAAACGCCCCAGCTTGATAACAGCCTATATAGGATAACATGCTGGACAGATTATTGACAGTAGAAAAAAACATCTGAAGCCAAAAACAGCAGCTGTAAAAACGTCCAAAAACATCCAGTGTGCATGAGGCCCAAGGGTGATGCTGAAATATCCCCTTCTTCTGGCTCTAAAGCTGTATTGGAGATGATGATTGCTGGTGCAAAAATAAATGCTTTGGGACACTGCAAATGGCTTTGTTCAGGTGCTCTATAATGTGGCTTAAAAAAAAAAAAGCGTAATTAGGGAAACCAAGGACACAAGGAACTCAAGAGCCTAACCAATCGTGGAGTCCAGATTGCTAGCCAAACCTTAAGCCTCGTACACACTATCGGATTTTCCGATGGGAATTGTGTGATGACAGGCAGTTGGTGGAAAATCCGACCGTGTGTACGCTCCATCGGACAATTGTCAGATTTTCCGATCGTGTGTACACAAGTCCGTCGGACAAAAGTCCAAAGTACAAACACATATGCTCGGAAGCAAGGACGAGCCGGAAGCGGTCGTTCTTGTAAACTAGCGTTCGTAATGGAGAATTAACATTCGTGACGCGGCAAATGATGAAATCTGGAAACGCAGCGCACAATTCTCTTCTTCTTTAATGGGATAATAATGAAGCTGCTTTGCTGGTGATACTGATGAGTTATTGTAAACACATTTTCAAAGGCTTTTTTTCAAGAATAACAATATATCAAGAATAATATCATCATGCCTGTTTTTTTTATTTGGTCAAGTTACCACAACACCATTATCCTGTAGTTTTTAAGATCAAAGATACAACTATGTTGGTGTCCCTTGATAATTTTACATTGTATTTTTTTAATTGTAACTGCCTACTCCAAAAATGTAAGTAAAACACACAGCCAAGTATTATTTTCCACAATTTTTTTTATTGTGCATTAAAAAAGAAAACAAATACAATTAGACATGATATCTGCCAATAGAACTTAACCAAAAAGTGCATTCTATGCATCCAAAAAATAAAATAAAAGCCTCATGCATGTGTCCTGCTTCTTAATATAGGGGGTCAGCAATGCCAAGAGTTGGTGAAAGCAGGGGTCCGTCATCCGGAGATAATTCTGAAAATCATCCGGATTATTCTCCTGGAGCTCCCGCAGCAAAGGCATATGACATAATTGGTCACGATTAATAAAGCAACCAATTTTTAGTCCAAGAAATCCACCTCCCCCTGTTCCTGGAGTGGACTTGGGTCAAAGCAATAACTCCAAGGCCAATAATACATAACACGTTATCTCCTCCGATTCCGCAACATGGCTGGTTGATGAACAGCCATTCAGAAACGAACTTAAAAGCAAGCACGAAATGAAAAGCGCAAACCGAAAAGCGCGAATCAACACTCACCAAACTTCTACTAACACAAAATTAGCAAAAGGAGCCCAAAGGGTGGCGCTAAAGAGCTGAAAAAGTACGTAGTACATCACTACGTTCCTGTTTGTTGGCCGACAATTCCTTGCCGTTTGTATGCAAGACAAAATCCAGGCACACGCCTTCGGACAAAAGTCCGAGGTTTTGTCTGCGGAAAATCCGATCGTGTGTACGAGGCTTAAGAGCACTGGAACACATGGAGGGCCTGAAAGTGGGCACAGTACTGACCTAACAATACACTAGCAACACATGGTTGGGGGGACTCTAACAAGTCGAAGACCATGAACAGACAAGAAACAAGTAAGGGGAAGATGTAGGTGCAAACAGGACCAAGGAGGTGACAGGAAGAGGTGGTGAAAAAAGCTCAAGGAAATACACAAGGATGTAGGGAACAATCACTAAAAAAAGAACTTCTCACCACGCAGTGCACTAAAGTGCTTATTATGGGTGTTTACGATCTTGTATTTAATGATTCTCAAGCCTGACAGATGCCTTCTACAGAAACAGTAAGCCTTGGCGTATCAATAAAGACCATTTAATAGATAATCTCTCTTTTACAAGCGTATCGATGTCTGTGTCTTTCTTTCCCCAGAGGAGCTATCATACTTTTGTAAGAGTCCTGGGATATATTACCAAGATGATACTGATATATCTATCGGAGGTCTTTCTAAATTAAATTAGTGAAGGTGCCTTGGTGAACTATTGACCTTCATTATTCACCGTGAATGGCCATTCTGGAGATGGTGATGGGAATATAGACCACTGGCCATCTCCTGGGCCTTTATCCTACATATTGGAGACCTAATGTCATTCCTTCATTGACGGAGAGAAGAGCCAGGGGCTGCAGATGTGTCAGCGAATCCTGGGATGATACATGTCCAAATTCTCGGCCTCCCCCGCGCTCATTAGTGGCCATCCATCTCGTGTGGGATGCGGGGCGATGCCGTAAAAGCACATTTGGTTTTTATTTATTTCCGTTTAACGATTTAGCCTTTAGAGCTGCTGAAACTAGAATATGGTCTGTTTATTCTCTTCAGTGAAATGGAATTGTTACAGCGTCAGGAAATTGCCATGTCAAAGGGCTATGCCTTTAATTAAGCATGTAACTGAATTAACTCAACCTGCCCGTCATGCGTGTGTCATGGTTCTATTAAATCAATGTGTGTTTCCCCTGTAATGTCTTGTTAGATGGAACTCTGCTTTGATTAATACAACATACATTCCAGACATCAATACAGCATGGCAAGATGTACAGCAGTGAGGCGGAGGGAGAGCACTGCAAGCTGGTCAATGGACACCACGCCATGCAGAGACAAACAGAGGTGTCTCTTTTTTAAGATCAGCTAAATAATTAATTGTTTCTGATCTCCGAGGACTTCATCAAATTTCACCCAAATTATAGAAGTACATTTAGAAAGTTAGGATAAAGTAGAGGGAAAAAATTGTGACCAGAGACCACATGGCGATCCTGTCTTTGCAATTTCAACAAATTTAGAAAATAATGAGCAGCACCCCAATAGTTGAGAGCCTGAATAATTTTGTGTCATCATAGTATATCAAAAAGAATCAAGCCAATGTGTTTTGGGGGCTCAAAGTCCTTTATCAGGGCCCAATATACAGCTGTACACTGGACTGGAGTGATACCAGACTCAAAAGGGTTAAATAAAACTAAACCTTAAAAAAATTGCTAGGAGGTAGAGTTTTTTGGAAGAACGAGCGTCTTCCATCAAAGACGTTCTTCCCCTTTCTACTATTGTCTATGGTGACAAAAATAGAGCTGGGAAAATGGACCTCCTGTGCCTGCGTGGGTTTCCTCTGGGAACTCCGGTCTCCTCCCACACCCCAAAGTCATGCTGGTGAGTGAATTGTCCCGTCTAATTTAGCCCTAGTGTCAGCGCTGGGCTCAGCCTTTCCTTCACTGAGCTGGTCACTCAGCTGTCAGCTAATTGCTATTATCTCTCCACAGTTACTGAGCTGTTGATGATATCCTGCTCGTCAGTCCTGCCTACTTAAGCCGTCCAGTCCAGAGGATCTCTGCCTTTGCCTTGGTCAACATCACAGAAACTATCGCCTGCGATCCTGTTCAAGACTTGCTGTGCTGACATCCCTTCTGGCTCCAGATCCTTCTTGCTGTTCCACTATATTGATCCCTGAATTCTGGCTTGGCTGACTTTCCGTTCCGGTTACTGAACTTTGGCTATGTTTTGATGTTTGTTCTTTTTACTTTTATTATTAAACAAGTGTGATTTAACTGTACTTCTGTCTCGGCCTGGTTTCTGACACCTAGTATGTGTATGTGTGCATGTGAGATAGGGACCTTAGACTGTAAGCTCCTTGAGCAGTGGTTCACAGTGGACCCACTAACAGACCAGGTTTGCATGATAACTGAAATACATCACAGGTGATATAATTTGCTGCTCAGTGATTGCAGTATTCTAGTCTGCATCTCCCTAAGGTAATACTTAAAATCTGGCCTGTTAGTGGGTCCTGAGGACTGGAGTTGAGGACCACTGTCTTTGAGGGAAGAGACTGGTGTGAATGTACGCAATGTGAATATGTAAAGAGTTATGTAAATTGTCGGTGCTATATACACTACATTAAATAATGCAAAGTTAGTGCAGCGCAAAGAATAAATGCAAATGTCCTTATAATCTCATAAACCAAGCCATTGATCTTGATGGAAAAAACGCTGATGTAGTTCCCACAAGCACCAATAATCATCAAACCAGTAGGAAAATGCGCTTACTGGATGCGGTGGACCTTTAAATTATAGAAGGTCAAATGAGCCTGGTTCTTAAGGGACTGGTTGCGACCTGGATCTCTTTAAGGACACCGATAATCAACATCCGCCAGTAGTCACATAAAAACTGGATATGGTGAGTAACATCACTCTGTAGGTTCCTTGTTTAAATCCTCAATGCAGTGTATCATAAGGTGGTAACAGGTAAGAATCCCCCAAAACAGAAAAAAAGATCCTCTAAGTGTATACCGTTTACCAATTTATTAAAAAATATCAAAGCAGAGATGTATTGGAAAAAGCGCTGAACAGCGCAACTTGATGAAAGAAAGCAGTTCAATAAAAAACAGCTTCACAAGTAAAACCACAGACTGTTCGCGTCCGAACAGCTGAGAAGGCGGCGGGTGACGCCACAGGCAAAGCTCCGCCCCCGTATGCGGCGTTACGTCCACACGGACTTCGTCAGTGAGGGTGGAGCTTGTGAGTCACCCTGGATGCTAAAATAGCCGCCAACTGTCAGCAGGGAGTGTCGGGTTCCCGGAACCGGAATCCGCTCGTCATATGCAGAGAAAGCTATATGGAGACACCAACCCCGGACGCGGCTGATACTAGTTAAAATAACATTAATAATAAAAAAATGATAGAAATTAATAGCCTCATATATACAGAGCAATCAAGACCTAACTATAGTCTAATAAAGCCTGTATTAAACAGGTATGTAACAGCTTTAGATCTATACAAAAAAAATTCGATTTAGAAAAAATTATTGAGAATAAATATATGTATATTTAACCTGTAAACACCCGCAGCATCTTCTTACAAACAGTATAATCTGGTATACTACGTATAAAATGTATAAAACATACGTATAATATGATAAGAAATTCTTTATAAAATGACACAAAATGAAATATGAACTACATACCAACGAAATAATAAACATGGCAACACAACCCCGATATAACTGTTTACTTATCAGAAATAAAACAGTTGAGGTCGAATTCAACATTTAATCCTCTTGGAACAGCTACTCGAGCCTCATGTATCCATAGGGATTCTCTCTGGCTGAGCTGCCTAATAAAATTGTCACCCCTCCAGTGTTTTGTCACTTTCTCTATCCCCCAAAATTTTTTTTTTTTTGGATCTCTATTGTGACATATCCTGAAATGTTAAGGCCTCTTTTAATATTATTTACATGCTCACCTATGCGGACTCCCATAGGTCTGGAGGTTCTACCGACATACTGGAGTCCGCATTCACACTGTAGCATGTACACTACCCCCACAGTGTCACAGGTGATTAAATTCCTAATTTGATACGTTTTATCAGTGGCTGTAGCTAAAAATTCTTTCCTCCTTTTGACATTAAATTTGCATTGCTTGCAAGCTGGACACTTTCCACAAGCATAAAAACCAGACATGAAATTAAAAATTCGATTTTCCCTAATCACAGGAGGATCCACCACCCCAGGGGCTATGATATCCCTTAAGGTGGGGGGGTCTCCTGTAAACAAATCTAGGGCGAGCTGGGAGAGTTGGACCTAGTATGTTATCCTTTTTTAAAATGTCCCAGTGTTTAAGAATAATTTTTTCTACCTTTTTGTACTGGATATTGTAATCCAAGATGATCCTATATTGAGGAACATTCTGGTCAGTACTTTTATTTTTATTAGAATCTGCTACCAGAATCGATCGGTCCATTGTACCCACTTTCGCCAGTTCCTCTGATATATGTGCTTCAGTGTAACCTTTTTGTACAAACTTCTCCGCCATAGCATTGGCTTGTGAGAAAAAAATCACTATCAAGAAAACAGTTTGCGCCGGAGGCGAATAAATTGCCCTCTGGGTATGTTGAGCAACCATGAATTATGGTGACAACTGTCTAAAGGGAATGTAACCATTCCGGTGTTTTGGCTTACAGTAATTCCTGGTTCTATAAGCACCATCATATTTAAAAAATTCTAAATCGAGGAAGGCTATGCAGGAAACATCAGCATTCCAAGAATGACGAATGTTTTTGGTATTGCCATTGAGCCTAGACATGAATAATTGAAGGCTAATAAGATCTCCCTCTCATATCATGAATAGGTCATCAATATATCTTTGGTAGCAGACCAGCCGTGCCGGTCTACTACCAAAGACAAATTCCTCCTCCCAGTGTGCCATGAAAATGTTCGTGACACTAGGTGCGAACCGAGCACCCATGGCAACACCGAGTGTTTGTAAAAAGAATTTTCCTCCATACCAGAAATAATTTCTGGCAAGGCAGAACTCTAATGATTTCAATATAAAAGATTGCAACTGGGAAGGGAGATCAGATTTTCCTAAAGCCCATTGTACAGATTGAACGGCATCATGATGTCCAATAATCGTATACAATGAGCCGACATCGGCTGTCACCAAAAGGCTATTGTCCTTAAGAGGCAAATTCTCAACTATTTGGATAATGTGTTTTGTATCTTTTTAAAAAGCCGTGGTGGTGGATACTAAAGGTTTCAAAAAATAATCAATGTATTGCCCCAAAAGCGCAGAGATCGAGTCAATGCCGTTAACGATTGGTCTTCCTGGAGGTGCCTGAGGATCTTTATGAACCTTAGGTAAGAAATATATGATCGGTCTCCTACAGGCACTAGGGACCAGGTAGGTGGCTTCCTTTTTGTTTAATACACCACTTATTTTTCCTGAGGTGACTAAAACTTCCAATTCATCCCTAAATTGAGTGACAGCATCCCTAATGCCTGATAAGTCTTCGTACCAGACAGTAACCTGTCCATCTCCCCTGAGTAATAAGACTTACTCATAATAACTAATCCCCCCCCCCCCCCCCCTTGTCAGCGGGTCGAATGACCACATCTTTATTCTTTTCCAATGTGCTGATACCTTTTTTAAGGAAGGAGGGATCACCTACTTTTCTCACTTTCATATCCTCTAGATCACTAGCTACCATATTTTTAAAGACCTCTACGTGTCTATGGTCACTCTTTGGGGGGGTTGAACACAGACTTATTAGCCAAATTGGAGTGCGTACCCAAAGTGGCTGTAGAAGCCAATCTTTCCCCTGGTCTAGAGAGAAAATATCTTTTGATATTTAAAGTCCTTACAAGCTTTTGCAAACTGATGTATGTTTGAAACTTACTGAGATTACGTGCTGGGGCGAATTTAAGGCCTTTATCTAAGACTCTCAATTCGTCTTCCGAAAGATCTACGCCACTGATATTAGAAATGCCCATACCTAATGGGACTTAGGTAACCAGTCCCTTAGGAACCAGGCTCATTTGACCTCCTATAATTTAGAGGTCCACCGCGTCCGGTAAGCGCATTTTTCAACTGGTTTGATGATTATTGGTGCTTGTGGGAACTACATCAGCGTTTTTCCATCAAGGCTTGGTTTATGAGATTATAAGGACATTTGCATTTATTCTTTGCGCTGCACTAACTTTGCATTATTTATTGTTTCTTTAGGCTGGTGAATCCTATAGTGTTCAGCACGCATTTATACTCATTTTATAGTTATTATTGTTTGCGCTGATTGCCCTTAGTTTATTATATACACTTATATACACTACATACCTATATTACACTTTTTATAAATCCAGTGTGCATGTTGTTATAATATATATATATATATATATATATATATATATATATATATATATATATATATATATATATATATACACAGGGCTTTTTTTCAGCTGGAATGTGGTGGAACCCAGTTCCACCACCTCTGACCCAGGCCCTCTGCTCCCTGCTCACCACCATCACTTGTAAACACAGGAGTCCGGCTTCTGTGTTTACCAGTGATAGCTTGTCTCCCAATGGCTCCCACAGATCTTATCTCCTGAGCAGCTCCCACTGAGTGCAGAATGGGAACAAGGGAGATGCAGGTGCCCCGGGGTGCATGGCGGAAGCAGACACGGTGTGGTTGAGTTCCTGCACCTATTTTCTGAGAATATTATCAATGGCCACCCAGTGGTCAAGAATGGAAAATGTCATCCTTGGAAGACGTGTCTGAGAAGATTGCGGTGGCAGAGTGCGGACCTGGAGAAGTCAAACCCAGGAGGTAAGTCCAAATTGGATGAGCTCCCTTTGCAGCTGGTGGTCTAATTCTGCACGAATAGGTCAAGAAACAGAGTAAGAGTATCTGTAAAGCAGGCTTCAACAGCTAACTCAAGCCAATTGTGTCTGACACTAAAAAAGCACAGGAAGAAACTTGAACCAGACGCTGTGGCCTATTTCCTTAAAGATACCTGTACCGTATTTTTTTGAACCTTTTAACCCCTTTTGAATCTGGAATCTCTACAGTACAATTTTTACTTGTATATCAAGACCCAATATAAGTAAACCCTTAGTAACTCCTAAAAGGTGTTGGCTTGCTTGTTTCAGTTGCACAAAGATTACATAAAACTACTGTATTTGAAATCTCAACCACTGGTGAGGTGCTCCTCCTCTTCCAAATCCCTTATTTTTTTGTCTGAAGCAACTTCAAGCACAGGATTCCTTCACAGGTTTCTAGGGGTTTCTTGAGCAATGTCTGCCTCCCACAGAAGTTCCCACTGACACCATTGATCGTTTTAGCTATATATGAGAGGGAAATTCTTCTCAATGACCACAAGTGTAAGGAGCATTCTTTCACACTGACCATCACACTAATGTTTCATGAGTTGTAGATATAGTTATTTTTAGAAGGGCTTCCTTGAGACCAGAAAGTTATTTCAAGGGTTCCTTTGTATTGAAACAGAAAGGCTGTTCTAGAGGCTCCTGCGTGCATGAGAGCAGTCTAACCCGAGTCTACTTTTTCTCTGTGTATTCGACACCACTTGAAAGTAAACCCACTTTAGATGCAGCTTCTCCATCTCGTTTCATCCCGGACAACCTTGAAGAATGTCTTCTCCGCATCCCTCAATCTGTCTTCATTTCACCATTTTTCTTTAAGGTGGAGACTTTGCCTTTCACTTTTAAAAACAGGTCAGATTGGGCTAAAACCAAATCTTTTATAATGCAAAAGAGGCCTCAATGTCCACAATGTGTCAATGCTTTGCCCCCTGGACTTCTGTCTAGTTCTGAAATCACATGTAGCACAATTAATCATAACCTTCCAGCCCATCCAACCCTAAATTGTCAGAACAGACCATTGATTTCTTGTCTCAATGTCACATTGCGGTAATTTCTGAAGTCACTTTGTAGCACTAGCCCATTCCTATTTAGGCCTCATGGAGGTTCTTCTCTTCCTGTCTTTGTGTAACTCTTGTATTCCCAGACATAAGGAAACGCTTCATCTCTCACCAACTTATGTATAAATATAATTTAGATCAAATATACAAGACTAAGTACATTGCATTTACATAATAAACTGCAGCCACATGTGTTACCGCTCCTCCATACAAAAATAAACAGTACACATATACCCCCACTTTAGGGACACTGAGGTCACTATACCAGTCTTGCTTTGTCCTGTGAATCACTCAAATTTCAGTTTCCTATCTCAGCGATAAACTTTGAAGAAGAATTCCAGGTATGATATATTTTTATACATAGTTTCATTGGTCCAGCTTGGGTCAATGTAACTATGCATATACCTTTCCTTTGGTTCCTCATGTCTTTTGATGAGTTGGGAACACAAATTTATTCAACCCATCCCAGAGTCTTAAAACGTAAAGTCATAGATGATGTGCACTCCACCTCAATGGACAAGAGGATAAAAGAAATGAAATGGCTAAATAAGTGGTATTATGTCCCATCGAAATTGCATAAGATCAACTCAAGAGTGTCACCTATGTGCTGGAGGGAGAGAGGGGGCGTGGGAACACATGCCCACAGATGTGGCATTGCCCAACGATCCAGTTATATTGGAAAAAAGTCTTGAATTTAATCAAGTTGATTAGTAACTTTGAAATTGTGCAAGACCCCTGGCAATGTCTGTTTCATATGTAAACAGTAAAATCAATCGGCGCAATTAGAGCCCCAACAACCGCAGCTGAACACTGAGGGTCAAAATGATTAAACCCCAAACATCAACAGATTAAAAGGCAGTGCAGCGCAATAAACACACATGATAATAAAATTACAATTTACAGTGATCTTGCGCATATCCTATAGCCTTACATATACAAAGTGAATCAGCAACAATGTGAAATAAAATGATATAATACATCCGATGTTCATCCAATCAAAAGTGACAAAAATAATTAAATATGTGCAGTGAAGTCCATAAATATAAATAGTCCAATTGCTCAAGATAGTGAAGAAGGGGACATAACGAATAACTTGATATCTTCTTAAATGAGTGAAACCGCTGACACCACACCACTGTGCTCACAGAACTCTCACCTCATAAGCAGAAGTCATATGACTTGGATCATGATCCAATAGAAAACGATAAACTTTCCCTTCCAGGATCCAGGATCACCAGTGTGCCTTTATATATAAGAGGATTCCGCCCCAAATATATAATATTTCGTTCAACATGTAAGGTAAATAAGCCTCCAATAGTGTATTACCATTAAAAAGGAGTTTATTACACTTAAAAATGCCTGCTTACATGAATGAAGCAAAAATTGTGCCAAAGAAAGACAAACATTCGGCATTGACGCCACCTCTCACGTCACTTCTGGTCCGTGATTTTCTCAGGCCATGCTCTACGCGTTACGTCACGTGACTTCCTCGGGGGGAAGCCTGTAAAGTGTAATAAACTCCTCTTTAATGGTAAAACACTATTGGAGGCTTATTCACCTTACATGTGGAACGGAATATCGTTTATATGGGGCGGAATCCTCTTTTATATATATATATATATATATATATATATATATATATATATATATATATATAAGGCACACTGGCGATCCTGGAAGGGAAGTTTATCATTTTCTATCAGATCATGATCCAAGGCATATGACTTATGCTTATGAGGTGAGAGTTCTGTGAGCACAGTGGTGTGGTGTCAGCGGTTTCACTCATTTGAAAATATCAAGTTATTCATTATTTGTCCCCCATCTTCATTATCTTGAGCAATTGGACTCTTTATATACATGGACTTTACTGCACATATTTAATTATTTTTGTCACTTTTGATTGGATGAACATCGGATGTATTATATCATTTTATTTCACATTATTGCATTACTTTGCCACTACTGATGACTCACTTTGTATATGGAAGGCTGTAGGATATGCGCAAGATCACTGTAAATTTATTTGTGTAGTTGTGAACACTGTTAGGTTTTGCTGCATTTCCGCTTTTTAAAAATTTATTTCACTTTCAAGTAGTAGCGTAGAGGACCAATTATACACACATCATAATAAACAAACGCATAAAGATAAAAATCTGAATTCATATGATGCACAAAGTTCATAAAGTTGATATAGATGATGAGTGACAGAGCACATGAGCACCAAAAAGTGTCCAATAAGTGTTCCTATTCGTGAAACATAAGGTGATTCCATGATAGCCTCCACCAATGAAGATGCTAGCAGCTCACCTCAATGAATGGACCCCTGATTTAACAGATAGGTCACAAAAGCTTTTCCCTCACAAGGTTAATGAAAGCTGGATCAATAGATGTGATGGCCGCTGGGAGGAAGCAATCACTGATCTGAGTAGGTCACTCGCTCTTGTCAAGTGAACGTCCGCCGGGCTGAGAGGAGAGCTCAGAGGTGAATCGGAGTTCTTGTGTTACAGAGTTTTTCAGCTTTTTTGTACAGGCGTTTTTAAGGTTAAAAGCTCACCGATGTAAAAGCAGTAAAATGCCTGTAATCTGCCAAAAAAGAAGCTCATGTACCTTTTTGAGCGACGGGCGTTTTGTTTCAGAACGCTCAGATGTGAACAGGGGCCGTTAAAATGAATGGGATTTATCTTGTCGGGCGTTTTTAGAGCTGAGGCTTAGAGCAGAAAAACGCCCAAAAACGCTTAGGTGTGAACGGAGCCTTAAGCTCGCTTTAAAATATTGGGAAGTGTAAGGGATGATAATTGATGAGTAGGGGTACTGCACCCTGAATATACTGTAGTTACACGTCAATCAAAAGTAAAGTGGACCTAAGTAAAAAAAAAATAAAAAATGGGGACTTGCTATGTAATAGGAGCATTGAGAAATGTTGATATGAGGAAGCAGTAATCTGAAAACTCTTCTTTTGTCTTGAACTTCTCGAAAAGAAAAAAAATAGCAGTGTACTTCCTGGTATATGAGGGTGTCTAGGCACTTCTGTACCTACAACCTCATAGCTGTACATCTGCAGGGTGAGATCATCTAAGGCACTGCTAGTCTCACCAGATCTGGAGTGAAATTTGGTGATGTCACCACTGTGCCATTCTGTGTTCTCCTTGCTGGAGAGGAAGCTGTACCTGAGGATGCACAGTGCAAGGATCCCTGTGCATCTGCCTCATCTATTCTGTGACTCTGTGCCTCCTATACCTGACATAAAACTCTGGTGAGCGGAGAAACGGGGTGTACTGGGAGTGGATGACGGAGTTCAGAGTTGGACTTTAAGCAAAGATGACAATTTCACTGGTCTGACAGACAGCTGCCATTGGATCAATAAGAATGTCAATGAAAAAAGTTACTAAACAAAAATGATTATACATGTTTTAATACTAAAATCTCCTCCGTAACATCCTTTTATGTAATATGACGGGTCATTTGACGCATTCATGTACATCTTGTATGGAAAACATTCCACCATACAAAGCTGTATTTCTTTACAGTGTTTAATACAGAGTGAGATCCCCTTTCCGACCGGATATGGTAAACTGTAAAGAGAGATGTAATCAGCTTCATCGGCCGCCATTCCCATACCGTGCTCATTGTGGGGAGAAGGCTCTCTACATGACAGAAGTCCTTTGTCTGCCGCTGCATAAAAGAGACCCCAGAACCATAATGTTTGTGGCCTGATCCATATCTACCATCGTGCCTGGGATGGGATTACACATACCATGGGGGAAGTGACCCACCCGGTCCCTTGTATTGTGGGGAGAAACCCATCTGACTGGGGGGGCATCTGACAGAGGTCACACACTAACTGAAAAATAATCCCTTTCATATATTGTCTGGCAATAAATACAAGAGGGATCCCTCATTCACACATTCCATTAGACGGTGAACCTGATATCCCATTTCACTGCCCAGTGCAATCCACAGACAGACAGCGATTACAAGAAGCAGCAGATGGCATCGGCCTACGGTCAGTGCAAGATGCAGCAGCTTGATTGTTAAAGCAGATTTAAACCCCAATATGTGTATTTTGTTTGCTCCGTGTATTACAGTGAGGGGAAAAAAGTATTTATCTATAATTTTAATGGTCGGTTTATTATAACAGTGAGAGACAGAATAACAAAAATATCCAGAAAAATGCCTTTCAAAAAAGTTATAAATTGATTTGCATTTTAATGAGTGAAATAAGTATTTGACCCCTTCGCAAAACATGACTTAGTAGTTGGTGGCAAAACCCTTGTTGGCAATCACAGAGGTCAGACGTTTCTTGTAGTTGGCCACCAGGTTTGCACACATCTCAGGAGGGATTTTGTCCTCTTTGCAGATCCTCTCCAAGTCATTAAGGTTTCCAGGCTGACGTTTGGTAATTTGAACCTTCAGCTCCCTCCACATATTTTCTATGGGATTAAGGTCTAGAGACTGGCAAGGCCACTCCAGGACCATAATGTGCTTCTCCTTGAGCCACTCCTTTGTTGCCTTGGCCATGTGTTTTGGGTCATTGTCATGCTGGAATACCCATCCACAACCCACCTTCAATGCCCTGGCTGGGGGAAGGAGGTTCTCACCCAAGATTTGGTGGTACATGGCCCCGTCCATGGTCCATTTGATGAGGTGAAGTTGTCCTGTCCCCTTAGCAGAAAAACACCCCTAAAGCATAATGATTCCACCTCCATGTTTGATGGTGGGGATGGTGTTCTTGGGGTCATAGGCAGCATTCCTCCTCCCCCAAAAACAGAGAATGCAGTTGATGCTAAAGAGCTTGATTTTGGTCTCATCTGACCACAAAACTTTCCCCCAGTTCTCTGAATCATTCAGATGTTCATTAGCAAACTTCAGACGGACCTGTACATGTGCTTTCTTGAGCAGGGGGACCTTGTGGGCACTGCAGGATTTCAGTCCTTCACGGCGTAGTGTGTTACTGATTGTTTTCTTGGTGACTATGATCCCAGTTGAGATCGCTGACAAGACTCTCCTGTGTAGTTCTGGGCTGATTCCTCACCGTTCTCATGATCATTGAAACTCCACGAGGTGAGATCTTGTATGGAGCCCCAGACCGAGGGAGATCACAATTATTTTGTGTTTTTTCCATTTGCGAATAATCGCACCAACTGTTGTCACCCTCTCACCAAGCTGCTTGGTGATGGTCTTGTAGCCCATTCCAGCCTTGTGTAGGTCTACAATCTTGTCCCTGACATCCTTGGATAGCTCTTTGGTCTTGGCCATGGTAGAGAGATTGGAATCTGATTGATTGAATCTGTGAACGGGTGTCTTTTATACAGGTAACAAGCTGGGATTAGGAGCACTCCTAATCTCAGCTCATTACCTGCATAAAAGACACCTGGGAGCCAGAAATCTTGCTGATTCAGGCTAGGTTCACACTGCTGCGAATTCTATTGCGAATTTGAGCCGTTGCGATCGCTCAAATTCGCAAGTCATTTAAATTACATAGATTAACATTAGTGCCGTTCACATCGACGCGTTGCGAATATAACCTGCGTGAAAAAAAGGTCCTGTGCGAGTTTACTGCGTTGCGTTGCGAATTTAGTCTCCATAGACATCAATGTAAATCGTTCTTGAATCGCATTGATTGGTTCACATATGTGCGAATTCCACCACACTACTCTCCACAAAAACCAGGAAGTACACAGGAAGTTAAGACCCTTTTTTTTTTTACATTATGATTCCATTGGCTAGACTATCAATCGCAGCTATATCCAACTCCTGAAATTCGCGGTAAAATCGCGGTAAATTCGCGGTAAAATCGCGGTAAATTCGCGGTAAAATCGCACTGCAGCAGTGTGAACCTAGCCTCATAGGGGATCAAATACTTATTTCACTCATTAAAATGCAAATAAACTTATAACTTTTTTGAAATGTGGTTTTCTGGATATTTTTGTTGTTATTCTGTCTCTCGCTGTTATAATAAACCGACCATTAAAATTACAGACTGATCATTTGTTTGTCAGTGGGCAAACGTACAAAATCACCCAGGGATCAAATAGTTTTTTTTCCCTCACTGTTTAAACTAGTGGCATTTTATAATTTCCCATAAAATCCTTTTTTTACTTTTTTTTAAAAAAATAATCTCAATGTTGCTGCAACATCCTTTAGCCCCTTCCTGTCTGCATGCACTCGTTCCGGCTTTAGCCGCTCGTCATTGCTTTGGACGGGCTTTCTGACAATGGTGGACCATGCCTGTGTAATGTGTGTTGGACCATGGGTGTATGTGATGGGGTGACAACACAGCAGCAGAAAAGCAAGACAGGGATAGAACGTTGTCATCCTTTAACAGGAACAAGGGTCACCAAGGATTATTTTAATAAAAGCTGCAGATTTAAAAAGATTGAGGGCCCATTCAAATATATTTGGGCTGTTGTGGTGGTTTAACCACTTGCCGACCAGCCACCGTCATTATACTGCAGCAGGTCGGCACGATCCCGCGAGCCGTCGTCGCTGTACGTCGGCTCCTTCAAGCGTGATAGTAGGCGCGCGCACACCACCGCACCGCAGGGGGGGCCCATGCTCGTGACCGACGGTCGCGATGACCGCCGGCCAAGCGCGATCGCGGGCACAAGAGGCAGAACAGGGACGTGTGTGTGTAAACACACACGTCTCTGTTCTGTGAGGGGAGGAGAGGCAGATCGTGAGTTCCTACTAGCTAGGAACAACGATCTGTTATCTCCTATAGTCAGTCCCCCCCCCCCACAGTTATAACACACACTAGGGAACACAGTTAACCCCTTGATCGCCCCCTAGTGTTAAACCCTTCCCTGCCAGTGACATTTATACAGTAACCAGTGCATTTTATAGCACTGATCACTGTATAATTGTCAATCGTCCCAAAAATGTGTCAAAAGTGTCCGATGTGTCCGCCATAATGTCACAGTCTCGATAAAAATCGCAGATCGCCGCCATTACTGGTAAAAAATATAATAATAATAAAAATGCCATACATCTATCTCCTATATTGTAGATGCTGTAACTTTTGCGCAAACCAATCAATATACACTTATTGTGATTTTTATTACCAAAAATAAGTAGAGGAATACATATCAGCCTAAACTGAGGGAAAAAAATATTTAAAAAAAAAAAATTGGGGGTATTTATTATAGCAAAATGTACAAAATATTGTATTTTTTTTTCAAAATTGTCGCTCTTCTTTTGTTTATAGCGCAAAAAATAAAAAACGCAGAGGTGATCAAATACCACCAAAAGAAAGCTCTATTTGTGGGGAAAAAAAGGACATAAATTTTGTTTAGGTACGGCGTCGCACGACCGCACAACTGTCAGTTAATGCGACGCAGTGCCGCATCGCAAAAAATGGCCTGGTCATTGAGCAGCCAAATCTTCCGGAGCTGAAGTGCTTAACCTGCATTACATAGTTACATAGTTAGTCTGGTTGAAAAAAAGAAAAAAAGACACAAGCCCATCTAGTTCAACTAGAGAGAACGTCACCAGCACACCATGGATCTGCTGAATGGGTCTAAAGCTTTATTTAGCAATCAGATTATTACAGCAAAAGCAACGTTTCGGAGACTCGAAGGACCCTATCATCAGGCATGTGATGGAGTCTTGCGAGGCTCCAAAACGTTGTTTCTGCTGTAATTAACAGATTTTTGCTTTTAATATTGTGAGTTTAATGTTGACAAAGTCTTGGTGGTTCCCTTACAAAAATAGAGAGCACTATGGGTGTTCCATTCTTTTTTTTTTAGCTATATCTTCATATGATTGTTGGTTAACCATTTGGTGAAAATATCATCCATGAATAGAGCCTGTCCCAGCCTTAAAGGGGACTCTGCATGCTTAACCTCTTCATTTAAAGGTCCTACTACTGGGGTGACCGTAGACCAGGGTTTCTCAACCAGGGTTCCAGGGAACTCTAGGGTTCCTCCAGAGGTTGCTAGGGGGTACCTTGAGCAATGAGCAATTTCTGCCTCTGAAAAAAGTTCCCACTGACACCATTTGATCTTTTTCGCTATCTATAAGTTGGTAATTCTCCCCAATGACCACAAGTGTAGGGAGCTTTCTTCCCACTGACCATCACACTAATGTATCATGAGTTGTAGATATAGTAATTTTTAGTAGGGGTTGCCTGAGACCGGAAAGTTCTTTCAAGGGTTCCTCTGTGTTGAAAAGGTTGAGGCGTAGACCCAAATGAAGGTGGTGGTACACACACGGGTTTGTTACTTAAATGTGTGGCGGTGAATTTATTTAATTATCTTTGTGAGTCACAGGTATGCAATCAAGCTGGAACGGAAAAGAGTCTTCACCAAACTGTTACCACAAGGTTGGAAGAGCACATTTTTTTTTTGTTTGAAGCAGTATGAACGGTAACATCTGCACTTAGTCACTGGAGGGGGGTCCACATATTTTGGGCCATATAATAGTTGTGATGGTTAGGTGTCCACAAACCTTTGCCCATGCAGCGTATGAACTCTTCATATCAGGACTGTACCTTCTTTTCAGAGCTCTGTATATTACAAGAAAGTATGGATTTTTTTTTTAAGAACCATACTTACCTAGATGGATGCTGCATCGGTACCCCGCTGGCTCTAAGACTGAGAACCTAGCGATCAAACACCGCTGATCTCTCGGTTCTCAGAGTTCCTTGAGCAGAGAGTCGGTCTTCTCTGCCCCCCCCCCCCCCCCCCCCCCGCTCACTGGAGTGCTAGGCTGTGGAGGAAGCATCAGCGACTGGCTCAGGCTCTCAGCAGCTTGCTGAGAGCCTGAGCCTGGTGCCAGTCCAGGGTTGTCGGTGGATCCCAACCATATTATCGCGAACTTGCCCAGGCCTGGACCGCCTCTGTGACATCAGCCGACAGTAGGGTTCAGCCTGCTGTCTGCTGAAAACAGGTCACAGGAGTGCAGATCAAACTGCACCCTTGTGATCCACAGGAGAAGTACAGCCATACGGGCTTTGTCTGTACTTCTCCTTTAATGGTGGAATGTCATGATTTACGACCAACTCATCCCTTGCTTTGAAGCCATTACCTGTCTACGGAGATCCAACATGTGGTCATTCTGTAGCAAAAGGAAAGATAATATCCAAGAGGGGCACACAGAGGAAACACCGTTGGGCTGTTTACAAGGGACAGCAAATTATTCTCAGCCACCCCAAGCAACATGGAACTTCATGAGAAGTCATGAATATTTCTTTATGTGTGTTTAATGGAAACCACAAGGCCGAATGCAATAATTCATTAAGAAACCACGTGTGGGCTGTCTGCAGTTGCCAAATGCAAATTAAACATCTAATTACGGGGAAATTCTCGCCTGGACCGCAATGTTTATAAACAAAACTGAAATGCCAAAAATTACCACTTAGTAATATATGTGAAGCCATTGAAGCTGTAAATCTGATGTTAGATGGGATACACACCAGGGACCAATTTGTAATATTTTCTGCAGGCCATTATCCACACTATCCTTCAGCAAGAGCTCTTCAAAGATTACTATAAAACTCTGACTCATGGGGCAGAAATATGGATTTATTGCTTCAGCACCAGAGGGATCATCACAATCGATGACAGTTATTGCTTATTATCTGCAGTTTAACAGCATCGAAGGGACACAGCTGTACTTGAACTGCCTGCCAACTAAAGTGTACTTGCAGTAAAATCTAAAAAACAAACAACTACTGCAGCGCTCAAATGGGGCATTCACCAGACCAGGATAGTGTGCGGGGTCTATATTCCCTCCAGGACAATGCTATAGTGGTTGCAGTCCTCCTCTGACAGGGAATCCAGTGTTGAGTGTTCCTCAGAGCTGTCAGGAAGAGGATGTGTCCCCAAACCGCGTCACCTTGCCGGCATCGCCACAGTCTGGTCACTAAGTTGCCACACTGGTTGACCATCGTAGTCTGTTGTTATGCATGTTACTTCTGTCCTTTAGGCGTATTCTATAGGCCATTTGGTTTCTTTTAATAAATCTTGTAATGCACTAGGCCAGGGGTCTCCAAACTTTCGAAACAAAGGGCCAATTCACTGCCCTTTAGCCAGTTGGTGGCCACTGGAAGTAGAAAATTAATGCCATCTGGGAGAGACGTTTTAGGGTGATTAAAACAAGGACAAATAGATTTAAAGAGAGCTTCTTTCCCAGGGCTGTTAAGGCCATCAATTCAGGAATGAAATGAAAGAGGTTACATATCGTATTTATCGGCGTATAACACACACTTTTTTCCCCTTAAAATCAGGGGGAAATCGTGGGTGCGTGTTATAGGCCGATCCCCGCCAATTTTGTTTGATCGGAGCGATCGCCGCCGACATACACAGCCGTGTGTAGATTCAAATATGGCGCCGAGACTGCAGATATACATAGCCGAGATACACATAGCCGAGTGTTCTCGGCTCTTCTCGGTGCTGCTCACAGTCACGCCCAGTCCCGCCCTATGATGGACATAACACAGGTCCAATGGTGGGACTGGGCGGGACTGTAAGCGGCGCCGAGAAGAGCCGAGAACACTCGGCTATGTGTATCTTGGCTCCGCCGAGTCCCTGCAGTCTCGGCGCCATATTTGAATCTACACACGGCTGTGTATGTCGGCGGCGATCACGGCGAGTACACAAGGCTGCACTGGGGCAAAGCTGCACTGACAAGGCTGCACTGGGGCAAAGCTGCACTAACAAGGCTGCACTGGGGCAAAGCTGCACTGACAAGGCTGCACTGGGGCAAAGCTGCACTGACAAGGCTGCACTGGGGCAAAGCTGCACTAACAAGGCTGCACTGGGGCAAAGCTGCACTGACAAGGCTGCACTGACAAGGCTGCACTGGGGCAAAGCTGCACTGACAAGGCTGCACTGGGGCAAAGCTGCACTGACAAGGCTGCAATGGACACTGGGGCAAGGCTGCACTGACACTGAAAAGGCTGCAGATGGACACCAATAACGCTGCATTGATGGGCATTTTAATGTAAGTTTTTTTCCCTTAAACTTTACTCCTAGAAGTTTTTTTCCTTAAAATTCCCTCCTAAACTTGGGGTGCGTGTTATACGCCGGCGCGTGTTATACGCCGACAAATACGGTAGTTTTATTTATTTATTTTTTTTGTCTTGTATAGTTTTTTTCTTTTTTAATATGGGGGCACTTTTTATACCTTTATAATATGGGGATACTTTTATATATTTAAAAAGAAAAAACCGCGCTAGATCAAAATTGACAGTAATAATTAAAAAAGTAAAAATTAAAAAAGCAGCAGCTTATTGCGAGATACACAAAAACAGAATGGAAAAGAGAAGCTGCGCTGTGTGAAAATTTGATCCAACAATGGATTGTAGGTATCAACATATGGATGAGTAACAGTTCAAATGCATCCAAACATCCAAGTGAGACTGATCCACAAATAAGTGCCACCACCGTATAAAAAACTTGCTTACCAAATGGTAAGCATAACTCAGCAGATGGCTATAGCCCAGCCAAGGCCTTTACTTGTATTGAAAGATCGTCTGGACAGGCATGGATATGGATTGGTTGCCTATATACTCCACACGCCCCGATGCCGTGGAACTCCGATAGATCTCAGTATCTCAGCGGGGTATGAGAGAAAAAAACAACCATAGCGTAATATTGCTTCCACATATGTAATAAAAAATAGTATTGCACTTACATTTAAAACGAAAGTAAAAATCGCGCTAATACAAACAGAGCCGGCCGGCTGCAAATCAAATCCCATCCTCCTAGTGAAACAGCGTGGTGACGTCAGCACGTATCCTCCTCCAGGCGCGTTTCGTCATAAGTTGACATTGTCAATGGGGAACGTCAACTTAGACGAAATGTGTCTGGAGGAGGATACGTGCTGACGTCACCATGCTGTTTCACTAGGAGGACGGGATTTGATTTGCAGCCGGCCGGCTCTGTTTGTATTAGCCGGATTTTTACTTTTATATATTTATATATATTATACACTTTTTGGTATAATTAAATCCTATGTGGTAAATGCATGGTTGAAAATTGTGATGTATGAATAATGTGTGGAGTAGAAATGTAATTTCATTATGATTTGATAGATATCTATCTATCTATTATGATATCTATCTATCTAAAATTATATTAGTGGAAAGAACAGTGCCCCATCGATGGTGTCAATTAGAAGAATGGTGGCCAACCATTGGTATCAGTGTGAGAAATAGTGCCCAACCATTGGTATCATTGGGAGGAATAGTTCCTCTTCATTGGTGTCAGTGGGAGGAATAGTTCTCTATAGCTGGTGTCAGTGGGAGGAATAGTGCTCTATAGCTGGTGTCAGTGGGAGGAATAGTGCCCAAGGGCCACATAAATTCCAACAACAGGCCACAGTTTGGAGACCACAGCGCTAGGCATTTGCTCTTTTGCAGTGTACCTAAAATGCCATTGGCTCAAAATGACCACGTGGCCATATTAGGTGAGTGATGTCACGAGCGTCCCTTGCCCCCCTTGTCCGCACAGCTGTGGCACGGGAAATGCCATGGCCACAGTTGATTTGGCGTTAGGGGCTTGGAGTGACAGCATCCTTCCATATTCGGTCTGAACCAAAGTTCGGACCAATATTAAGTTCATCCATGGTTGTCACCCAGGCTGTTCTCCTGATCTGGACTACAAACATGTCCTCTGTCCATCTCTTTTACTTGGGGACATGCAGACTTGTAGTTTACATAAAATAGCTTACAGATAAGATAACATTAAGGTTCCACTCACAGGAAGTGCCAAGGTCACCGTACTTCTGGCAAAATCAACAAGTGTTTTCTGAACTTGCTGAAAATGTTCTTGAACAACAAAAACGAATGCAGCCACCATATCTAACCATCAGTAACCAGCTCCTGGCCCCCTCCCTCCTGACGAGTGACCCCATAGACCAGCAGCTTGCTATGGTGGCACCTGAGCCAAGCCAGAGCTCCATGTATCCTTTCAGACATGGAGCCCTGACCTGGCCCCGCCCCCTCTCTCCCCTGATTGGTTAACTGATTTTGATTGACAGCCGTGGGAGTCAATGGCACCGTGGCTGTGCCCCAGCCAATCAGGAGGAGAGTCCCGGACGACTGAGGGAAACGTGGACATTGCTGGATAGAGTAGGGGCTCAGGGTAAGTATTAGGGGGTGCTGGGAGGCCTGCTACACGCATAGATGCATAGAATGCATTAAGATAAAAAAAGACTTTTGCCTTTACAACTCCTTTAAGGCCCTGGCTCCGGGGCAAGCTGTGCATTTTGAAAGTGGATAGAGTAGGGACAGATACCCAGCCTGGTAGGGACAGCACCAGAGTCAGGGAATGGTTCCTGTCCAAGAGAGAAAGTGTAGGGCTCACAACTTCTCTGGGTACGAGACGGCCAGGCAGCACTGTACCCCTCCCACCAGGCACTGACAGGTTGGCTGAAACCTGCTCTCTACATGCTGCTGGAACTGTGAGTGTTCCCGGTTGGGTTGTCTTCCCGCCGGGTTTATTGTGAACTGTCTTTGCATTATTTCAATACAAGTTCTTTCATCTCACTTGGACTGCGTGTGTCATTGCCGCCGCACCACATTGCACCCCACCTACAAGCACAGGGCACTGAAGGGGGGAGAGCAAGAAGCAGCTTTTTCACTGAGAAAAAAAAAATTACTTAAGGCATCCCAAACGAAAAACAGTCACCATTCAAAACATGCAGGGGTACAGGATATAACAGAGATGAAAAGCTGATTATAGACTATATTTGGGCTTATATTTATAAGGAGGTTCCAGAAGAGTTAGAACAAAACCACAGATGTATCACATCAAAAGCAAACACAGCTAAAAATGGAGAGCCTGGACGTCACCCAACAATGAAAAGAAATCTGCTGCACTGCTTACTTTGGAAAGATGGCGGACATCATTGTGGAAGAGTAGCCCGGTTTGCAGACGCCGTCAGAGAAGTTTGCGTACTTTGTTGCAATTTCTGCTTGCCTAGAAAATAAAATATACAGAAAATCACAACAGATAGACACTCTTCCCATTAGAAGACATTCACGCTAAGCAAGCAGTCTCATATGTAATCACGTGCATTCCACCTCCTCTGTTTACTGATAAATAATTCAGCATTGCACTTTTCCTTCCCTAGAAATAGCAAGAATCAACATAAAACCAAGACATAAAAATACCAAATATTATTATGAGCATTAGACCTCCCGATAAGTTCTTGGAAAATCGACATCTGCTTTGACATGCTCCATGGTGATTGAATTTAGGTGCTGCATGTGTGTATATAAATACTGGGGTATGTTCCAGGACTCATTAGAATGTGAAGGCTTGGAAAAGCTCACAAAACGTTTTCAACATTACAGAACAAGTCCAGCTGAAATATGAGTAATTACTACAAGATATACCATGACGGGATAACGAAAAACCTTCACAGACACAAGAGAAGAAACAGAGGTGGACCTTCTGACAGATTAGGGGGATCAGAAGACATAAAGTAGTAGAAGATTATCTTCTCAGAGCCTGATGGTGTTATAATGAAGCATCATTGTACAGTGGCCTCTTTTGGTACAAGAAGTTTGTTGTGTAGCAAATTTATTGAGTCACTGTAAAAATGAGTCTGAATCTGGGTCAAGGTTTACTTCAGGTCAGGCAGGATGACTCTCAAAGGCAGGTCTCTGATACCTCTCTCCCTGGTTCTGGAAGTTTGGAGAAACTCCTAGAAGTTAGTGGGTGGAGGCCAGGAGGGTTGATCTACTTAGGGGAACCTGGCTAATCCCCAGGCGTACAGTCCTGGCAGGGTGGCTAGGCCAGCCCCTAAAAGTGGATGAGTCATGCTAGCAGAGTTAGGTGGAAGATGGAGTGCGGATGAGGCTGTCGGTGGCCTAGGAGGGGTCTCCAAGGTTTAGGGGAGACCCCACCTCCAGGCTGGGCTTGGGCTGGCTCAGGAAGCTCCATTCAGCATAGCAGTTTGACTTGGAATCTTGCTTGAGAGCAGTGGGAGCAAGGAGGACAGAGTGAGCAGCACACCCGGGGATTTTCAAGGAGAGAGACTGCCACATGTAGCAAGTTTCTAAAAAAGGATAGAATTGTGCTTAACCCTCATATCCTTGCCCTAGGACAGTGATGGTGAACCTTGGCACCCCAGATGTTTTACAACTACATTTCCCATGATGCTCAACTACACTGCAGAGTGCATGAGCCTCATGGGAAATGTAGTTCCAAAGCATCTGGGGTGCCAAGGTTCACCATCACTGCCCTAGGAGATCTTCAGAGCAGTCATAGGGCTAGTAGTGTCTGCAAGCAGTGGAGCTGGGAGCAGTTCTACATAAGAGAGGATACACTCCTGAATGCATTTTGCCCCACTTTTGTGCTATTTTCCAAGGGAGGCTGAGAGCACCTAGTCTGTAATGGACTTTTGCCACTGATCCACAAAAGACTGTGTGTGTGTACAGGAAAGAAATCAGTCTAGGATCTTTTGTATAGAGGAAGTAAGTTGTCCTGTTGTTGTTCTTTGATTCAAATTGGGCATCCTATAAATCCCTTCACACCATCCAAGCTGTTACTCCTAATAAGACATCAAAGCAATGCCAAGGGACTGACTTCTTGTGTTTGGATGCAAGTGGAGAATGTGTGTTGCTTGGCTGTGCAGGAGTAAGAACCAGACACCAGCAGCCCCTGCAGGAGGTAGTGCTACCCGTTGGAAGCACCTTCAAAGCTTCTAGAGGAACCTTCCCAAGTGTGTTCTTCTTAGAGCCTCAAACTACCTCAACTGGAACCCCATGACTGAAAGAAAAGTTACTCCAGACTTCAACACTCTTTGCTGAATTATGGAGGGTAAGCTCAGCAATTGAGCACTGAATTCTTGCATCCATGCTCTCCTTCAGCCGAAGGCTCATTACCATAGGCGATAGAAACATCAAAAAGGAAACTCTGAGCCTGGTAAAAACCCTCTTTTTGCTCTATCCCACCATTCACCGTTCAATACAGCCTGCAAAATTACATTCACTGACCAATCTCACTCTCATTCCTTTTTGTCTGACTCATGAACATGATCCTGAGGTACCTTAAACACCTTCACAGAAGACCACTGGAGGAAACACAACACTACCTTTCAGAGACAATTAGGAAAGCTTGTGAAAATTTAGAAAAATCTTCTCCAACAGTAAAAGTGGTCCATGACCTAAGGACACTAGCAAAAAAATTGGAACCTCACAGAGTGGGCGGGGTTATACGGCTATACTGGGGGTTGGTTCTAGTGTCCAATCCCCTGAAGGTAGCAGTATATAACTAAAAATCAATTCCTGTGTCCTGTACTGTACAATTAAAGTGATTGTAAAATCTTGTGTGTTTTATTCTATAGAAATAACAAACATATCATACTTACCTGCTCTGTGTAACGGTTTTGCACAGAGCAACCCAAATCCTCCTCTTCCGGGGTCCCTCTGCGGTGCTCCTGGCCCCTCCCTCGTGTTGAGTGTCCCCACAGTGAGCAGATTGCTATGGGGGCACCTGAGCCGAGCCACCGCTCTGTGTGTCCATTCAGATAAGGAGCCGCCGTTCGGACCCCTACCCCTTCTCTCTCCTCATTAGCTAACTGACTTTGATTGACAGAAGCGGGAGCCAATGGTGCTGCTGGTCTCAGCCAATCAGGCGGGAGAGTGCTAGACAGCCGAGACACTCAAGGACATTGCTGGATCGAGAGGGGGCTCAGGTAAGTATTAGGGGGGCTGCTGCACACAGAAGGCTTTTTATCTTAATGTATAGAATGCATTAAGATAAAAAAACCTTTTGACTTTACAACTCCTTTAAGATAAAAAGTGTAGCAAGGCCTCAGGCCTCCTTTAGTCTAATGAGAATATCCAGGGCCAAAGATAGGTGACATCCTTCTGTATGTGGTGGGTTGTGAGGCATAGTGGGTGCAAGGTGGAAGTTATTGGGCGCCAGACACTTGAGGGTTAGGGCCAGGACACACTTGAGTAGTTGCAATAGAAGGACAGCCGTGCAGGGAAAGGCCTCCAGGAATCTGTCCAAATCACATGCGGTTCCCCCACTGCTCCCGTGTGAGTTCACACAGGAGCAGTGGGGGAAACCACGTTATTCAGACAGAAATTGCACCGCAGTCTTGTTCAAATTGCATGCAATTCTTTGCAGCGTGATTTGAGACCATTCATTTTGTATGGGCTCAAATAGCACTACAAAGGTATCAGTACTTGGTGAGTACTTGTGTACAAGTATCGGTACTCGTACTCGCCAGTAAAAAAACGGTATCGGTGCATACCCACAATGGTTTCGGTTTCAGGTATCGGAGCATTTGCACGAGTACAAGTACTCCAGCAAATGCTTGGTATCGGCACTGATATCAGTTCAACCCTACCCTGTAGCCAGGGCTTTTTTTTCAGCGGGAATGCGAGGGAACGAGGTTCTGGCACCTCCAGCACTGACTGTATGTAATGGTAAGGGGTGTTGAGTGTGCTGCAGGGTCTATTGATGCTGGCTGCTGGGGGATCTATTCTAGCTGGAGGGGATCTATTTCGTAGGGGAGGGTCTATTGTTGCTGGTGGGGGATCTATTGTTGCTAGGGGTGGGCCTTATATTGCTAGGGGGGTCAGATATTCCTAGGAGAGATCTACTGTTGAGGGAGGGGTCTAAAATGTTGCTGGCTGCTGGAGAGTCTATTGATGTTGGCTGTGAGGAGATCTGTTGCTGTCAGGGGTCTATTGTTGCTGCTGGGGGGGGGGGTATTTGGTTTTGGGTGATCCATCCTTGCTGGAGGGGGCTTTATTGTTACTGGATACAGGGGGTCTATTTTATTGCTTTTCTTGTCATCATTAACACCAGGGGAGGCCCGTCCATTAAGGGCGCACGGGCGCCGCCCCCCCCCATCCATCGCTGCCTTCCCTATCCATGTGTCCGGCCCCTTTTAGAACACCGGCGCATGGATACCGATGCGGAGGAGGTGTTTTTTTTGAAGCACCGATTAGAGCAAGAGGTTAGGCTTCAATATAGGGTGGGCTCGGGTCGCAGAGAGTGCGCTCCGAGCCCACCCAGGTGTGTTACAATAGCGAATTAATAATCACTGTTGTAACACACTGATCCTCCTCCCGACTGATCAGGAAGCTTGTTTTGACACCGGTCACCCGATTGGCTAAAAGGACAGGCGATCCTATTGGATGACTAGGAGAAGGGAGGAGATACACGGCGGAAGCCACTGTGATGCAGGGAGGACACAGTAGCCACTGCTCGCTGCCCAAAGGAGCCCCAAAACCCGCTGCCCATAGGAGCAGGCAACCCGGACAATGCCTGCCGCCCATAGGAGCCCGCCCGCATGCAACTGATGGGGTAAGTGCCGGGGTAGGGGGGGTGCCACCGACCAACCAGGGGGATGGGGGGTGGTTGTTTGCCCCCCCCCAAAAAAAAGGGCAGAAATGGGAGGTGGGTAGGGGGTGGAACCAAGGAACGATGATCGAAGGTTGGTAGGGGTGGCTCAGGAAGGGGGAGTTCCTGCACCTATTCTCTGAGAAAAAACCCTTCCTGTGGCAAATATGGATCTTCAGAACTGGATGAATTCGGGTCGCCTGCTGTTCATCTTTTCAAGCATTGTATCTAAATGTGAGTGGAAGACACTTCAAGCCTGAGCACCGATATCTCAACTTCCCTTTAGGACCCCATTCACAGTAGTGTGTTTTCTGTTGGACGTTGACAAGGGTATTGTAGTCATTTTGTGAGCCTTTTCTGCATATCCGTATGCACATCCGTATGCTCAATAGCCTTTTGCTAATCTAACTGGGGAGCAGACAATGACGGATGGATGTGGGAAGGCCATTAGCTGAAAGAATTAACAATGTTCATCATGTCGCAACAGAGAAATATTTATCTTTATACGTAAAGTCGTCCAAAGGAGCCAATATAATTTGAGCCAAGTCTGCTGCTCTGCCAGGGGAATGAACAGGATTTGATTTATGGAGTCACAGGAGATATAGATACAGCTGTATTACTGCACCTGTAATCATATTCAATCACGTTCTACCTTCCTGACAAGTGCTGCGGTGTTTACATACGAAGGGAACAATAGCGTGCCTTTCCGTACTATGTGCTTCTTGTGAAATGAGATTTTTTTTTTTGTTCCTCTTCTTGTGTGGTCGCTGCGGGTAAACCCACTTCATTTTAAGTAATGTCAAAGCTGGGCTGGTGTAAAACTCTTGACATCTGGCCATGGCACATCACAATGGGGGAAGAAGGCCAAGTCCTACAGTATGTCCGCACGAAGCCGTCCAGATAAGAGAGAAATAACTTCTTCTCATTCTAACATGGTGGTTGCAGTGATACAACACAGACAAGACTGGTATGCCCGACACAAATTAGTGGGTATACAACCCTGGTGCCCAACAT
Organism: Aquarana catesbeiana; assembly: GCF_042186555.1. Taxonomy (NCBI): domain Eukaryota; kingdom Metazoa; phylum Chordata; class Amphibia; order Anura; family Ranidae; genus Aquarana; species Aquarana catesbeiana. The sequence goes on along the minus strand of NC_133330.1, from coordinate 340,492,292 downwards.
GTGGCCCGCTGGCTTTCTGTGTGCAGCCCATCGTGTCCTGGGCTGGGTCCACCGCGCGTTGGTCAGTTTGCAGAGTGGCAGCGGGGTCAGTGGCGGTGCATCCATTATTGGGCACATGGGCACCCCCCCCCCCCTCTATGTAGATGGATAGATTCATGCATTGTATGAATCTATCCATGGCCACCGCCACCCCCCCTATTCAGACATCTGGCCCCTGTTCGGACGCCAGGCGCCTGAATTACAGTGGCGGGGGTGTTTTTGCAACACCGGATTAGAGCCATAGGCTCTAATAGGCTTCAAAAAAGGTAAACTGCGAGCGCAAGGCATTGCACTCGCAGTCCACCCAGGTGTTAGAAAAGCAAATGAACATTCGTTTTCTAACACTGACGCGCCTCTCCGCCAATCAGGAAGTGCGGGTCTGATACCAGTCATCTGATTGGCTGAAAGGACAGGCGCTGCAATTGGACGCCTATCAGAAGGAGGGGAGGAGACGCATGGAGGACACAGGAGCTGCTGTCTGACCCGCTACACAGTGGCTGGAATTTATGGGCACAGTGGTTGGAATTTATGGCACAGCGGCTGCGTTTGATGGCACAGTGGCTGCAATTGATGAGCACAGTGGCTGCGTTTGATGGCACAGTGGCTGCGTTTGTTGGCACAGTGGATGCGTTTGATGGCACAGTGGCTGCAATTGATGGGCACAGTGGCTGCAATTGATGGGCACAGTGGCTGCAATTGATGAGCACAGTGGCTGCAATTGAGGAGCACAGTGGCTGCGTTTGATGGCACAGTGGCTGCGTTTGTTGGCACAGTGGATGCGCTTGATGGCACAGTGGCTGCAATTGATGGCACAGTGGCTGCAATTGATGGGCACAGTGGCTGCAATTGATGGGCACAGTGGCTGCAATAGATGGGCACAGTGGCTGCAATAGATGGGCACAGTGGCTGCGTTTGATGGCACAGTGGCTGCAATTGATGGCACAGTGGCTGCAATTGATGGCACAGTGGCTGCAATTGATGGCACAGTGGCTGCAATTGATGGGCACAGTGGCTGCAATAGATGGGCACAGTGGCTGCAATTGATGGGCACAGTGGCTGCAATAGATGGGCACAGTGGCTCCGTTTGATAGCACAGTGGCTGCAACTGCTGGCACAGTGGCTGCAATTGATGGGCACAGTGGCTGCAATTGATGGGCACAGTGAGGCTGCAACTGATGTTTTTTTTTCAGAAAGTTTGTTTGCGTCCCCCCAAAAATTTTGAGCACCAGCCACCACTGAGCGGGGTGTCAGGTGCTGCAATATTGGTGGCTGCTCCCGGCACTGAAACAAAGCCAGGACTATCACGTGGAGTGATCTTCATCTGATAGTACAAGAATAGTCTCAGCCAGATGGGGGATAGAGAGTAAAAAAGAAAGCAGAGTGCGGGTGTGTGATCAGGTAAGTAACTACTGACCAATGGTGTTGGGGGGTTACAGTTTTACAGCCACTGACCACAAATGCAGCAGGAGTGAATTTTCAGGCATTGAGGTGCGTTACATTTTAAATGGGCTGCCTAACTCGATGCAATGCACCCCCACACACAAAAACATTCTGCCATTGTGCAGCCCTCTGGAAGTGTTGAAGGCAATTAAGGCTCTCAATATTTTTCAATTCAACCACCGCTAAAATATAATTGTCTCCCGCAGAGCTAAAATGAATCACACATTGTGTCTGGTTGCAACCTTCTGCTTCCTACCATGTGGTTACTTTCAAGGGTATCCACACAAAGGACTAGTTTTGTAAGATGGACTTGATTTCTACAAGTAAATGGTTCCTTAAATGCTAAAGTAGATCTAGACCAGTGATTCTCAACCAGGGTTCCGTGGAACCCTAGGGTCCCTCCAGAGGTTGCTAGGGGTTCCTTCAGCATTGGGCCATTTCTGCCACTTAGATAAGTTCCTACCAACACCATTGATTTTTTTAGCTATCTGTAAGGAGATAAGTCTTCCCAATGACCACAAGTGTAAGGACCATTCTTCCCACTGACTATCACACTATTGTATCATGAGTTGTAGATTTCTAATTTTTAGCAGGGGTTCCCCGAGACTGGAGAACTATTTCAAGGGTTCCTCTGTGTTGAAAAGGCTGAGAAAGGCTGATCTAGACCCTAAGTAGAAGATATCTTTGTTTCTTTAAACGCTGTGTATCAAACCATTGCTAGATTTCTTTTACAAAATAAAGTGGTTCTAAAGGCAGAAGGTTTTTTTTTTTTTACCTTACTGCATTCTTCATAATAAACTGGGAGTTTTGGACACCCCCCCCCCCCCCCCCCCGCCTGAAACGCATAGTTTTTTGGACTTCTTCAAAAATAAATTCTTACTGGACTCAATCAGGTTTTGTGGAATTCTCATCCTTTTAATTTTTGCCAATAATGTAGATAAGGAACTTTCATGTTTGTACCTGGTCAATGATTCAAAGTATTAAAGGTAGTCATAACAACAGCCGATCAATTAGTATTTTCAGAAGAAGGTGAGTTATGGTAGCCCTGTACTATTTGCAGGACAGGTTTATGTTTAACCTGTTTTCACATGAGCATTTGTTACAGTCTAGGGGACCCGAGTTGGTCTTTACTTAAATGAACTGTTGAGTCTTGATCGTTAAATAACACAGCATAGGCCAACGCAGAGCCAATATAAAACCCTCTTCTCGAGTTTGCGGGACCCGCGGGCACGCTCCTACGTCGCAAATTTAAAGGGACGTACAGGTACGCCCTTTTGACTGCCCGTGCCATTCTGCCGACGTAAATCGGCGTGCGGAGGTCAGCAAGTGGTTAAACAACCTTGCCTTGTATCCTGTTTCCCTTGAACCGTTTGCACCTCCCATGAACTTGACTATGCTTCTGCTTGATCCCTACCTGCAACCACTCTTTAACGACCTTTAGGATCGTGCAGAAGCGTAGTCAGTAAACAAGCCAAAGGTCAGTAACGAAAGGTTGCAGGTAGGAATCATGCAGAAGGGTAGTCAAGGAACAAACCAAAGGTCAGTAACGAATGGTTGCAGGTTGGGATCATGCAGAAGCGTAGTCAGTAAACAAGCCAAAGGTCGGTAAGGAGTGGTTGCAGGTAGGGATCAAGCAGAAGCATAGTTGAGGAACAAACCAAAGGTCGGTAACCGGTGTTTGCAGGTTGGGATCATGCAGAAGTGTAGTCAAGGAACAAACCAAAGGTCAGTAATGAGTGGTTGCATGTTGGGATCATGCAGAAGCGTAGTCAGTAAACAAGCCAACCTGCAACCATTCATTACTGACCTTTGGTTTGTTCCTTGACTACGCTTCTGCATGATCCCAACCTGCAACGACTCGTTACTGACCTTTGGTTTGTTTCTCGACTACGCTTCTGCATGATTCCTACCTGCAACCATTCATTACCGACCTCTGGCTTATTTACTGACAACGCTTCTGCTTGATCCCTACCTGCAACCACTTGTTACCTTTGGCTTTTCTACTGACTATGCTTGTGCTTGATCCCTACCTACTATATCTGCCACTGGACACCGGCTTACTCACCTATTGGTGGGGCGATCCTGAGGACCGCGACCTACTACCAACATGCAGAAAAACCCATCTTCACCATCAGGAGCTCTGGTGAATCCTGGTTAGTGCTTAGACCCTCCACCTCGGTTGAGCCTGTGTCATTTTCTAGGGTAACCTGATTGTATACCTATCCTGCTGGTCGGTGGGAATCTCTCTACTGCTATAGCTACTGGTCTCCGAGCCTGACCCCTGACCGTGACAAGAACATTTAATATGTTCATATTTTATCACAACTTCTTGGGAATGATAAACATTCAGAATTATTGATGTATTTGTATTATCTTTACAATAAACAATGTTCATCCATCTTCCAATGTAGTCACACTGTTACATAACAATTTCATGTAAAAACTGGTAAAGAATGCAAAAGTTTGAAAACAAAACCATGGATCATGTCTGGTACCTCAGCCAGAATATAAACTGGAATGAAAACATTATTTTGGATTTAATATGTCAAATGAACTGAATAAATTACATGACACAATGATATCAGATGGATCCCCTCATCTGACAAGGATTACATGAGACATCTGAAAGACAGTTGCACTAGAAGCTCATTTGCTCATCAGCAGACTCTGCCAGGAGGTAAAAGCACTGAAATTTCAGTTTGGGGGGGGGGGGGGGTCATCTCCTTTTTGTCCTTTCAGTGCCATCCAGCCATTCACAGTGATGAAATGGTTTATAAAGCCTGGCAAACCAATATATACGTCTCACCATTAGGCTGCTGTGTCACATCCATACAATGGAACAACAAGTGAGATAGCAGCTCGGAGCTGATAAGGAAGTTTCCATTACAAGGCGATACAGCGATTGGTGACACGGGCTCTGCCACCTGCCTAATCTGGACGCCGTGCTTAACGCAGAAAGCATATCAGAGGCTGCGACTGGTGTCACCCAACATCAGCTCTGCTTTAGCAACCCTATCAGTCCCATACAAGACACAGACACGGACAGGCAGAGAAGAATAACTTTATAATTCTAGCCAAACACTATTGCAAAAAATGTAGTCATAAAAAAAAAATAGCGTGGGGTCCAAGTACGCCTCTCAAGGTTTCACCGAGGTTGCACCAATCTGGATGCACTGCTTCTAATGGTGAAGAGTTGGTTGAAGAATCCAAAGTTCTCCATAGGGAAGAAGAGGTCCATCACCTTACGACACTAGCAAATAACTGAAGACTCATGGAGTGGGGCAGACTTAAATGGAAAGGGGGGTGGCCAGGGGTTGTGTCCTCAAAAAGCTTTGCCAATGTCCAATCCCCTGAAGGTACAAATGAAAAGAAGTCAGATGTCCATCACCGTAGGACACTAGAAAATAAATGAAGACTCATGGAGTGGGGTAGATTTATAGGGAAGGGGGTTGTGGCCAGGGGTTGTGTCCTCAAAAAGCTTTTCCAATGGCCAATCCCCTGAAAGTACAAATGAAAAGAACTCACCGCTTCCGGTGTAACTGATACGCCCACTAGAACACACACCTGAGTGCTAGCCCCGGCTCGCCTCCGTGGTAAATTGTCAAAATCAGAAACGGCTGCACCTCACGTGGGCTCCAAGTAAAGTTTATTGGAATATGAAAATATCCAAAATGACACCAGAGGACACCAGCAGTGGTCAAGGTAGACGTGTTTCACATAAAAGAAATGATTAAGCACATTTCTGCTGTGTGAAACGTGTCTACCTTGACCACTGCTGGTGTCCTCTGGTGTCATTTTGGATATTTTCATATCCCAACAAACTTTACTTGGAGCCCTCGTGAGTTGCAGCCGTTTCTTAATTTGACCCCTGAAGGTACCAGCCTATACTTCAGGGCCTATAAAGCCTGTACTGTACGATTTGCATACAAATATTGATTTATTAAAGTGACTATGTTTTAAAAGTTGAACATTAGAGGAACTTGAGTGTCCTACACAGATCTCTGACCTCAACCCTACAGAACACTTTAAGGGCATCTTTACACTGGCAGCACCCGGGCGACGGCGGTAAAGCGCCACTATTTTTAGCAGAGCTTTACCGTCGTTTTTGCAACGCTTTTCGGCCACTAGCTGGGCACTTTTAACCCCCCCCCGGCCAATCCCGAGATGACGTCCACTAGTGACGTAACGTGTAGGGTGGAGCCTAAAACGGTGACACCATCGTGTTTTTCCTCTCAGGAGGTCGATGGGCAAATGGAATAGGAAGTGAAGGGAAGCCTGAGGAGACGCCGCGGTCTCCATTATGAGACATATTGCTTTATCGCCTTTGAACGTTTTATATCCTGCAAGTGCAATCCACTTATTACATTAAATTCAATTTTTTAAAGTACTGCACTATGGAAGCATTTTCTTTTATATTCTCTGAATGACATCATCCTAGCTGTGGTTCCAGACTAACTAAGGGTCTTGGGGAGACCGATTTCCCTGTGCTGGGTGAGACCACTGTTTTAGTGGTCACGGATAGCTGGTAAGCAGGCTACTTACTCACTTGGGTGTGGAGTTGGATGCACATTCTTTGAAGGATCTTTCATGAACTCTCTGCAATCTGCCACCGATATTTCATATGGATGGATGTTTGTTTCATGCTTTATTCATTGGAAAAGCCAGGTCTTCTCATCCAGCATCAATACCTGACCTCACAAATGGGCACAAATTCCTACAGACAGCCTCCAGAAAATTGTAGAATTCCCTCCCAGAATAGTTGAGGCTTTTATGACCACAAAAGGGGAGGGGTTACATATGATACCATTCCAGCATTCCAGTATCTTCATTACCAGCCAAGGGTGCTCAACCAAATAGGGTCTGTCCTCCCTGGCAAGGGTTTAGTGGAGTTGCGGCTGTTCCTATTTGTATTCCATACTAATGGCCATGATTTTGGAATGGATGTCCATCAAGTTTATTTAGGTTTGATGGTCAAGGGTCCACAAACTTTTTTCCATATAATGTACAGGGAATACGGACTGCCTGTCCAGCACTCTGTGTTTCATCCAGACATTGCTGTACTGTACCAGTCCACCATACTTTCTCTTGTAGGTAATCTGGTGATCTGGGAACCCCAGTGGGTGATGCAGGAAGAAGATTCCTGGCTACACCCACTCCAGACTCCTTGATCCTTTTACATACAGAAGGCCTGATAGCTAGAGTTTTCCAATCAGCAGGGCATGTGAACTTTGCTTATTGGACAGCTCTAGCTGTGACTAAGCCGGGGGGTGGGGGGGGGGGGTGGCTGCTGCAGAGAGACCACTGCTCTCACAAAAGACAAATCACACCAATAACCTAACTAATGTATCTTGTGGTTTTCCACTTAAAGTGGTTCTAAACCCTTCCATATCCCCAGTGTAGTGACTGGCCTCAGGTGATACACAGAGATCAAAAAAGCCTCCTACATAAGTTGTACCTGTTTATCTGCAGTCTTCTTTTCTCTACATCTGTTTAAAGTGCTGAATTTATAAGCTTGTCTGAGAGTTAATAAAAGGGGGTGGGGAGCTGAAGTTACACACTACAGAGCTCAGTGAGGACAGCTCTGGAAGCTGATTGGAGGAAAGAGACACAACCCCCTTCACAAAGCTCACAGGAACAGATTTGAGGCTGTGTATTAGCTGGAGGTCCCGTCCCGCCCCTGTCACCATTTTTCTCTTGGTGTCAGGAAAAATTGCTGATAGCAGAGGAATGAAGCAGCAGACAGAAATGACACTTAGTGCTCCTAATTGAGACAAGTACACATTATAGAGGGATATGCTTTGTTCATATTTCATGTCTGAGGTTTACAACTACTGTAAAGCTGAAGTTTAGAAATTCATATTTTTGCATAGTTACATTGGGTCAAGCTTGATCCAATGTAAGTATATACAGTGTATCTGGAAAGTATTCACAGCACTTTGCTTTTTTCCACATTTTGTTATGTTGCAGCCTTATTTCAAAACTGATTAAATTCATTATTTTCCTCAAAATTCTACAAGCAATCCCCCATAATGACAACGTGAAAGGAGTTTCTTTAAAATCTTTGCAAATTTATTAAAAATAAAAAAGGAAAAAAATCCCATGTACATAAGTATCACAGACTCCTCCCATGTACATAAGTATCACAGGCTCCTCCCATGCACTTAAGTATCACAGGCTCCTCCCATGTACATAAGTATCACAGGCTCCTCCCATGCACATAAGTATCACAGGCTCCTCCCATGTACATAAGTATCACAGGCTCCTCCCATGTACATAAGTATCACAGGCTCCTCCCATGCACATAAGTATCACAGGCTCCTCCCATGTACATAAGTATCACAGACTCCTCCCATGTACATAAGTATCACAGGCTGCTCCCATGTACATAAGTATCACAGGCTCCTCCCATGTACATAAGTATCACAGGCTCCTCCCATGCACATAAGTATCACAGGCTCCTCCCATGCACATAAGTATCACAGACTCCTCCCATGTACATATGTACATGGGAGGAGCCTGTGATACTTATGTACATGGGAGGAGCCTGTGATGCTTAAGTATCACAGGCTCCTCCCATGTACATAAGTATCACAGACTCCTCCCATGTACATAAGTATCACAGGCTCCTCCCATGTACATAAGTATCACAGACTCCTCCCATGTACATAAGTATCACAGGCTCCTCCCATGTACATAAGTATCACAGGCTCCTCCCATGTACATAAGTATCACAGGCTCCTCCCATGCACATAAGTATCACAGGCTCCTCCCATGTACATAAGTATCACAGGCTCCTCCCATGCACATAAGTATCACAGGCTCCTCCCATGCACATAAGTATCACAGACTCCTCCCATGTACATATGTACATGGGAGGAGCCTGTGATACTTATGTACATGGGAGGAGCCTGTGATGCTTAAGTATCACAGGCTCCTCCCATGTACATAAGTATCACAGACTCCTCCCATGTACATAAGTATCACAGGCTCCTCCCATGTACAGAAGTCTCACAGACTCCTCCCATGTACATAAGTATCACAGACTCCTCCCATGTACATAAGTATCACAGGTTCCTCCCATGTACATAAGTATCACAGGTTCCTCCCATGTACATAAGTATCACAGGCTCCTCCCATGTACATAAGTATCACAGCCTTTTCCATGACACTCAGAATTGAGCTCAGGTGCCTCCTGTTTCCACTGATCATCCTTGAGATGTTTCTACAACTTGATTGGAGTCCACCTGTGGTAAATTCAGTTGATTGGACACGATTTGGAAAGGCACACACCTGTCTATATAAAGTCCCACAGATAACAGTGCATGTCAGAGCCCAAACCAAGCCATGTAGTCGAAGGAGTTGTCTGTGGACCTCCGAGACAGGATTGTATGGAGGCACAGATCTGGGGAAGGGTACAGAAAAAAGGGAATTGTCCCCCAGGAAAAAGGGGTTTTCTAGGCAGCAGGCAATATAAAAAGCTGACACTAAATTAAAAGAATAGTCTTTATTAGAACAAAATGACAATAAAGTTAAAACATGAGCTGTGGTACAGGAGATATAAAAGGCGCAAAAGCGCATGTAAAACTACACACAATTATACTAAAAATAATACTAAATAATCAAGCGCTCAGATAAATCTGACGCGTCTCGACCCCATCGGGTCTTCTTCAGAGGATATGTATGCGCTGTAAAGAAGATTGCATGCATGAAAAATATTTCAATGCAAGTATACATGATTATATATGATAAATGTAGAGATACAGAACAATTTATGGCATAGCTACCAATCACGTGTGTATAGCCATTTCTCCTGAATCTGAAGTTTTCAAAAGACCTCCACCACCTGGTTTCAGCCCGGGTCCCCCCGGCCGGCCAACACCCCAAGGGGGAAAAAGGCCGAGCACAACTGTGCAACTTGCGATGGATTACAGTTGTGGAATTGCCCTGTAGTCAGCAAGGGGCCAGTGGGCAAGCAGCACCTGCAATCTTGACATCAAGCAACAGCACTGTTAGTGCTTATAAGGAGATACAACTAAGATTTGATTATAAGTATGTGTACTTAATTGGGTAAAAGGGGTAATGATAATAATCATAGTTTTAGTTACGTTTAAGCTATTGTACCTAATTATAACGACAGGCAACATAAGAATGAATTATGTACTTAGTGATCAAAAATTGTAACGTGTATCCAAATATAGTGGTAGAACTCTTGAGGTGAATGAAGTGAAAAAAAGAAAAGAAAAGAAAACAAGAATAGAACAGTGAGAGGAAGGAGAGAAAGAAAGGAAAGCGAGAAAAAAGGAAAATGCCCCAAGTGAGGAATGAACGGGAAGGAAGGAGGGGGAGGGAAAAAAAAGGGGGGGGGGGAAGAAAGAGGACAATGAAAGGAGGAAAAGACAAGAAAGAAGAAGAAGGAAAGGGGAAAGGAAAAGGATAGACAAAGACAGAAAAGAAAAAAGAATTGAAAAAATAATGTGCAAAATGACACTGCTGAGAATGGGAAGTAAGGCTAAAGCAGAAGGGAAAGTGCAATTGTGAAAAAACCAACACTAAAAAAAAGTGTAGGAAAAGTAGAGGCGTAAGTGAAAAAAGTGAAAGGTGAATTAATCAGGTGAAGGGTGAGGATACATCGAGGACAATGAGTGATAACTGAGGTGCAGGGGAAAAGGGGAACATAAATGAAGGAAAGAAGTGAATAAGGACCGTGAGTTATTACCTTAAAAATGCAGGACGTGTGGGCAATATACCAACAAAGAAGGAACAATATTTGTAGTAGCACAGAGTGAGTATTGAAAGCAGAAAACTGCCGGATCTAAAATAAAATTATTTTAAAAAAAATAAATAAATAACATTTTATCACTATCAAACATTGAGAGGAATAAGGACCGTCTGTGCATGAATATGCAGCGTCGGGTCCAAACCTAAAGAGTATAGAGGTATAGCATATGTTACCTGTCACAGAAGTGCTCCTAAATCAATGAGCTTCCTGCTGGAGCAGTGGGGATCAAATGAAGGATCCCCCCATTGCTGCCAGCATTAAGTATCAAAGACTGGACACTAATTGTTGCTGAGATCAGTTGCAGGTGCACGCCAGCTACCCCCACCTTACTCGCCTGTACAGGGACAGATCGGCACTCTACGTGTAATTCACCTGGCGTTCGGGAAGACAGGCTGTCCCGGCCTTGCCGTCATTTGGTTTGGCTGCTGTACAAAAAGCTCTCCAACGAGGTCTATACTATGACCCAGCAACAAATGAAATTATCTTGACCGGTTTGCGATACATTTTGCACCACAATTTTTTCAGTTTTGACAAGTCCCACTACCTCCAGGTACAGGGCGTGGCAATGGGGACATGCTGTGACCCCTCCTATGCCAACCTGTACCTGGGGGAGTGGGAGAAGTCCCTCCCAGGCGACGGAGGACTCGTCGAGTACACTAGCCACATTAGCAAGTGGCTACGGTATATCGACGACATCTTCGTCGTCTGGGAGGGATCAGAGGCCAAACTTATTGAATTTTTTAATCTAATGATTATGGCCTAAAATTTACCATGACCCACAGCCATGTGAGTGTCACCTTCTTGGACGTTTTGGTTAAAACTACCCCCGAAAATAAGCTCTCTAGCACTTTGTTCTGTAAAAGCATCGCTGGCAACATGGTGTTTGATGCTGTGAGCTTTCATCTGTTACCACTCAAAAATTCCATTCCTTACGGGCAATACCTGCGGCTTCGTCGCAACTGCTCCACTGATGCATTCTTTAAAGAAGAGGCCGGCTCCTTCAGAGTCGCCTCCTGTCACATGGTTACAGTAGATCATGCCTAAAGAAGGCATACAATAAAAAAAAGACACAATCTCGGTGCACAAACCCCAATCTTGTGACTCCACTGCCTCGATTCGTACTCGCATTATTGTGCGTTTTTCACGTCAACATGTAGCTATTAAAAACATCTTGCAAAAGAATTGGAGTATTCTAACCGATGACCCTAAATTGAAAACTCTTCTTCCAAAACAACCATTGATAACTTTCAGGAGAGCCACCTCCCTTAAAGATATGCTTGTTCAAAGCGAATTCAAAGACCAACAAAAAAAGACTTAAACATTGTCACACCCCTGGTTCATTCCCTTGTGGTCATTGTACATTTTGCCCACTTATAAGGAAGGCCAAAACATTCTGTCTCCCCAATGGAGAAACTTTCAAGCCGTCGCACTTCGTGAATTGCTAGACCAATGGGGTGGTATATTATATGGAGTGCGAATGTGGTGCCTATTACATCGGCAAAATCAAGCAAGAGTTTTGGTGACGAATATCCAAACACATGTACAGCATGGAAATTGGGAATTGTTATCTTCCAATCGGGAGACATGTTGTTTTCGAACATAATTATAGGGTGCCAAATGTCACTTTTACAGCACTCTACAAAGCACAGATACCAGACAGGGGAGGCGACTGGAATAAGGTCCTGCTTCAGAAGGAGCAAAAATGGATCTTCCAGTTACAGGCCACGTCACCCCCTGGACTCAATGAATCAATCTCTTTTACCCCATTCTTGCGAGGCTTCTCCTCAGGCAAAACACATTGAATATGTCCTTATTATTGTATTACATTAATTACACATTTGCCTATTGTTCTGTTATATTTTATCTGTTCATTTGTATCTTACATTATGTCTTTCTCCCCCACGTAGTTAAAAAAAATGTGTTTCCAGCTTGGATAAAATTCTCATTCCTTTTATTGTACTTATTTATGATGATGTGTAGTACTAATATTTCCATTTTGCATAATGAATAGACTTTGGTGAAGACAATCTGTGGACTCCCTGAATACATTCCAAATAGCGCTCAGCCCCGATAAACTTTCATTATATAAATGCATTGTGTGAGTTGCTGTAGGTGTTGACATTTTTTGTCTTTGGACGGGAGATGCCAATTCACACTGTGGCTCCTATACTGTATCCCAGATATATTTTTTCATTATGTTAATTTGCTGTGTGGTTTTCTTTCCTCCCCTAGCCTAGGTCCCGGTCTGGATCCCCGGTTTCGCCGCCCCTTTGGGGGAATTGGCCCTGCCACTGTGTTTCTTCCTGGCAGGGGGATTGTCCTCGATGTATCCTTCTCACTTTGTTTTAGCTTCACCCTTCACTTGATTAATTCACTCTTCACTTTTTTCACTTACGCCTCCACTTTTCCTGCACATTTTTTTAGTGTTGGTTGTTTCACCTCACAATTGCACTTTCCCTTCTGCTTTGAATGAATGAATGAATGATTTGTAAAGCGCTGCAAATGCGAACTGAATCACCTCAAGGCGCTAGATGTATTCTCTGTTGTCAGCTTCTTAGAAAAGGAAGGTCTTTAGTTTTTTCCTGAAGGCCTGCTGGTTTTCTTCCATGCGGATGTTGGTTGGAAGAGCATTCCATAGTCGAGGTCCTTGGACTGCGAATCTTCATTCTCCCTTTGCTTTGTAGCGGTATTTGGGAATGATGAGGAGGTTTTGGTTAGCTGATCTAAGACTGGAGATATAGCGGAGCGTTTCCTTGTATGCATTTGTGGGTGAGGCAGAGGGTCTTGAATGTGATCCGATTTTTTACGGTTAGCCAGTGTAGGCTCTTTAGAGATGGGGAAATAGATTCCCAGGGTTTTTTTCCTGTTAAAAGTCTTGCCGCCGTGTTTCAGATGAGTTGCAAGCGCGCAAGCTGATATTGGGGTAGTCCTACGTAGAGCGAATTTGCGTAGTCGAGTCGGGAATTGATGATTGTTCCCACAACTGCCGCTTTGTCCTCTTCTGGGACGAAGGGGATGAGTCTGCGTAGCAGGCGGAGGAGATGGTGAGATCCGCTAACTACTGATCCTATTTGTGCATCCATTGTCATTCCCATCAAAGATGACTCAGAGACTCTTGGCTTTGGTGCTTGGAGAGATGGTCTGTCCGAGGATGGTGGGAGGTGTCCACGGAGTCTTTATTTTGGAGTTTTTGTTAGCATGTTGGAGAAGAAGTTCTGTTTTTGATCCGTTGAGTTTGAGGGAGCTAATGGTCATCCAGTCATCTATTAAAGTGAGGCATTTCTCTAATTGCTGATGAAGGTCTTTTTGTCCGGTGCTTTAGCCTCACTTCCCATTCTCACCAGTGTCATTTTGCACATTATTTTTTCAATTCTTTTTTCTTTTCTGCCTTTGTCTATCCTTTTCCTTTCCCCTTTCTTCCTTCTTCTTTCTTGTCTTTTCCTCCTTTCATTGTCCTCTTTCTCCCCCCCCCCCTTTTTTTTTCCCTCCCCCTCCTTCCTTCCCGTTCATTCCTCACTTGTCGGGGTATTTTCCTTTTTTCTCTCTTTGTAGTGCAGGCAGCTCGTTTTGCACAGAGTGGCTCCACACCTCCTCTTCTGGGGTCCCCCGGCGGCTCTCGCGGCTCCTCCCCACATCTGATAGCCCCTAGGAGAAGCGCTTCCCCGAGGGGGGTACCTTGCGGGCTCGGCCCCACCCCACTCATGTCATTGGATTTGATTGACAGCAGCGGGAGCCAATGGCTGCACTGCTATCAATCTATCCAATCAAGAGCCGAGAACCCCGGGCAGAGAGACAGCGTGTCCCCGCCGGGACAAGTTCGAGGGTTCAGGTGAGTAAAATGGGGGGGGGGCTGGGGGGCCGGTCAGCGACAGGTGTTTCTTCACCTTAATGCATAGGATGCATTAAGGTGAAAAAAACACAAACCTTTACAACCCCTTTAAGCTTCAATTGAGCTTTAAAGGTAAAGTCAATTTCAGCACAGCTGCAGTGTTTGCTGGATGCTATTACTAAATTCACTATTTTCCCCTGTCACATGGATGTGCTCTTAGTGGCTTATGGGTGAATGTCTTGCAGGGTTCGGGCCCTGAGTTCAGGGGCCGGGGACACTGTATAAAGTTTGTCTGTTGTTCCTTTGTATAGATTTCTCTGGATGCTCCATTTCCTCTTCACAACCTAAAAACCTTCTGACAGCTAAAATTGTAGCTCTGTTTTAATTTAAAAAAAAAATCCATAAAAGTTAAACATGTAAAGAAAGAAACACTTTGCGTTGCAGAGAATATAAAGCAGGCTTCCGCTGCACAGGTACTCACATGTTCCCTTCCTAGAGACCCACCATGTGTTCACACTCTCATGTGACATGTATATAAATCCTGCCAGCTCGGCGGATAGGCCGTGACATCTGAATACAATGGAGGGATTAACGTACTGCAGAGCCAACATGACAGAACCACATGCAGCGGGAATATATAAATGTCATATTACGGGAAAACGTGACATGACTTCTATCTCCTATGGCAGTAATATCCGACTCTCTTCTCACTGAATGACGCACAATGGTAAAAGGGAGCGCCACACAATCTTCATTTCGGGCCCACGTGGTACAGCGGGCGCAGTGCAGCAAAGCCCACATGAAGCTGGTCAAAGGCGAGTAGAATTTCATTTAAAATATTTAATTTTAAAGCGGTGTTCCCGCCGCAAATTTTTTATTTTTTCAAAAAAGTCAGCAGCTACAAACACTGTAGCTGTTGACTTTTAATAAGGACACTTACCCGTCCAGGGCGCCCGCGATGTCGATGTCGGTATTTTATCCCAATAAAATACATTTACATTTTTGGTTGTAACATGACAAAATGTGGAAAAGAAGTAGACAAAGGGCGGTCACACCAAATATTGATTGGATTTGATTTTCTCTTCTGTTCATTTACTTTCCATTTTGTTAAAGTGGAATTGAAGTCCAATTTTTAACTCGTACCTACAGGTGAGGTTATAGTAAGGCTTTCCTGTAGGTACAGTGAATATCTCCTAAATGTGCGCCGTATAGGAGATATTCACATAGCATGCAGCTGGTGACCTCAGCAGTGCATGCGCTCTGAAGGGACGGCATACCCCTTGCCGTACCATCAGAGCTTTGTGCCGGAGCTTGTGCTCCCGTGATGTCATCGCGGGCCTGGCCATTCATCGAGCTGGAGTCTGTGAACCCAGAAGGAAGACCGGGTGAAGATGGAAGGACCTGGGAGCCTTGACAGCGCTGCACTGGAGGGCGGAGTTCCGCCTAACTTTTTTTTTTTTTTTTTTTAAAGTCAGCAGCTACAAATACTGCAGCTGCTGACTTTTAAAATATGGACACTTACCTGTCCAGGGCGCCCTGCGATGTCAGCACCCAAAGCCGATCTGTCCCTCGGCTCTCGGGTGGAGGCGCTGCCATCTTCATTAAGGGAATCAGAAAGTGAAGCCTTGCGGCTTTACAGCCTGGTTCCCTACTGCGCATGCGCAAGAGTCGCGCTGCGCAATCCTACTAGTTCCTGATGTCTTCTGGGACCTGTGTGTCTCCCAGAAGACAGCAAGGGGGACTGTAAGAGTCCAGGGCTTACTACGCATGCACCAATGGCGCATTGCTGCAAGAGGAAATCCGTGCCAACTGAGCATGTGCCAAAGACGCCTCAGTGTGCCAACCCGCACCTGCGCAGAAGACCTGATGAAAAAGGGCAGGAAAATGCCCAGGAGGCGCACAGGAAGTGACCCCAACCTGATGGAAAAAGGCGGGAAAATGCCCAGGAGGCGCACAGGAAGTGACCTCAACCTGATGGAAAAAGGTGGGAAAATGCTCAGGAAGTGACCTCATACTTTCCTATATAAGCCCAGCCCAGACACTGCCAAATTGCTGGATTATCTTCAGTCCCCCCTTGTTCCTGTGCTAGTGTGTGATCTGTCTGAACTTGTTGTGACTTGAAAACCTATTTGACTACTCTTGATTGCTGCTTGCCATTGACCTCAGATTTGTACCTTGACCATTCTACTTCTTTGTCCCTTTTGTACTCAGCTGCTAGATTGGAACCGACCCCGGCTTGGACCGCGACCATTCTTCTTCTGATTAACCCTTTTATACTTCGTTGTCAAACTGGACTTGACCTCGGCTCAGATCTCGGACTAAGGCTTGCACGGTGTTTCGCACCCCTGGCACCCGTGCCACTCGGTGTCCACCAAGTCTCTGTCTCCATCTCCAGAGGCTTCAAGGACCCGAGGTGCAAGGGAGGCCTCCCCACGACTTTGGTCTCACATCAGGTATGTGGCCCCCGTGACTAGGACGGAGGAGGCGCCGGACATGGCGTAGATATCCGCGGATACTGCTGCCATCTATGCCCGGAAGTGGGAGCAAATACCTGGATTAGACAGGTATCTGCTCCCCCCTCCCCCCTGAAAGGTGCCAAATGTGACACCAGAGGAGGGGAGGATTCCAAAAAGTGGAAGTTCCATTTTTGGGTGGAACTCCGCTTTAATGCATACTAGTACATTATGACTTAAAGCTGCAGGGGGCCCGACTTTTTTTTTCTCTGGTCGGTTTACTACCACTTTAATTAATAATAATAAACTATTAATGCTTCTATTTCTGAAAGCATTCTTCATTTACAGCATTTCTTCACACCTGCCTAAAACTTTTGTAGGTTTCACAATCTGAGTCTCTCATGGATAGAAGAGGTGTTCAGGTGGGATAACATTTCAGCATCCACCAAATACTGAAATACCAATTGTGTGGACAGATCATTTAACACAGACCTGACTGTGCTTGGGGAAAGTGGGGAATGGGGGGAGGGGGTAGTGTACATGAATTTGGTGGCACAGACAGATTGTATACAGTGAAATATAAGGACCACATAAAGGCCTGGCCCTCCTGCACGGCCCCCCAGCTGTTCTCAGCACGGAGGAGTTGTAGAGGAAATCCCCCCCATGTGAACTCTCTGCTGTCCAATTAAAGATGAATAAATATATTTCAGGCCTTTCCAGCTGCGGCACACACACAAGGGACTCCCTGATAAAGTGTCTTGGTTTTCCGCTTGTATCGTAAAACAATAAAAAGTAGCGGGAGGAATGTAATCTTCGTGCCCCCGCACACATCCTTTGTATATTTAATGAGGTTCCAGGCCCGTGGGTCAGGTTTCATTAGACAGGTCTGGAGAAAAATTGAGATGGTCAGTTTGGCGCTGGAATATCGGGTCTTACAGATGTTCTGTACTGTGGAGCTGAACGACTGCATTTCAGCCAGAACCTGCTGCCACTGCGTTTCCTCTCACTCACATCTGCCAAAGGAAACATAACCCATCCATTTCATGTCCTGCCCAGAGTTTGGACAGCAGCATGGGGATTTAATCATGCTGAAGATACTATCGCACATTAACAGACAGCCGTACGAATTTGAACAGATAGGAGAGCTCACAGCATGGGTTGATCCTACAGTAGCCTCATGAATGTTCTGTAAAGGGAACCGTTGCAATATTAAGACCTTTCCACTATTGCGATGTCTGCAGAGGCAAAACTTGCTAGAACTTCCCTCTCCTAACTCGAATAATGACTCCAGCTACTAAGAACTGAGAACTCCAGATGGCAGGGCTAATGAAACTTTATTGATGCAAAAAAAAAAAAGTTAAAAAAACATATTGAGTACCAAAATTATGGGGTCTGGATGGGTTCCTCATGAAGCAGAGATGGTTGTATCTCTGTACGAAGGTGGCCACCTTGGTGGAAGAACAGGGCTTTGCTTCACCTCGTGTCAGAGCTGCTCCCCTGATAAATGGTGATCTGATTGCTGGTGGATTCATGATAAAGAAGCAATAGAGGAAACATGGATCCACAGAAAAAAGATGAAGCAGGAGCGGGGAGATTGCTTCTGAGGAATGCAGGTCCTCAGGTACGGTTTGCTCTCCAGCAAGAAAAACGAGCAGCACAGTAGTGAGATTAACAAATGTCACTCCAAATCTGGGGAGATTAACAGTCAGAGGCTGCAGTGCTTTAAAATGGCCTTAGATCAGGGGTGGGCAACCTTAAAGAGGTGGAGATCTCCCTGAAAGATCACCGGGCACAAAGTGTCGCCTCCTCACACCAGTTTTAAACCTGTAATTGCCATACTACCGTGTCGCATTAATGTGCATTGGTTTATCATGGGTTTAAATCAGGTGGTGATGAGGCAACATCCCGCCACCTCACCACCTGTCAAATACGCTCACATGGCTTTTTATAGAAGCAGCCGTGCCTGCTACACTTGTGAATGAGCCATTAGTTGCATTCGGCAGCGGCACTCTTAGGGCTCGTTCACGCGTAAAACCTTGTGGTTGAGTTACGGTTTAACTGCTCCCAATCCCTACTGAGGCAGCAGCCAAAGGTGTACACATGCTGCAGCAGGAATTAAGCCCCTGTTGCTTTTGGTGCATGATAATGCCTGCCAATGACGACCCATTTAAGTAAATGGGGTCACTCCGCATGGGACAGGAGCAGCACTATGGAGGCATCGGCTTATGCGGCTCTTGCTTCCTACTACAGCTCCAAGTAGTCCCTCTGCATTGCACTCTGTTTGATGCTCTGGGATGGCAGGTCAGCAAGCCCAGACCGCGATCTACCAGTCACCTGTTCGTGATCTACTGGTAGATCCCGATCTACAGGTTGCTGACCCCACCTTAGATGGATTTAGATGAGGCTGGTTCAGTAGGGACAAGCCAAATTTTAAACCATCAATTGCCGTTCCTACTAGATAAAAGCCGATCCAACGATCGACTTCTCTTGAACGGGAATATTCTGACAGTAGAGGAGTACTCTCTCTGTCAGAATAAAATAGCACAGCAGGGAGACTTCCTCCATCCACCTCGCTTGTGTGGAAAAGGGAATCCATTCTTGTGGATCCATTTATGGCAGGGTTGTCAAACTCAAATTCATAGCGGACCGCATCAGCATTATGATTGCCCTCAAAGGGCCAGTTGTATCTGTAAGACTAGATGTCCAGAGCACCTAACTGTCAGAAACCATGAAATCATACCGAGACAGAAGTACAGTTAAATCACACTTGTTTAATAATAAAAGTAAAAAGAACAAACGTAGTCAAAACATAGCCAAAGTTCAGTAACCGGAACGGATATTAAGCCAAGCCAGAAATCAGGGATCAAAGTAGTGGAACAGCAAACAGGATCTGGAGCCAGATGTCAGCAAAGCCAGTCTTTAAACAGGAAAGCAGGAGATAGTTGCTTGTGATGTGACCAAGGCGAAGGCAGAGCTCCTCTGGACTGGACGTCTTAAGTAGACAGGATTGATGAGCAGGATCATCAACAGCTGAGTAACTGTGGAGAGAGACGGGAGCTGGCAATTAGCCAAAAGCTGAGCGGCCAGCTCAGAGAAGGAAGGGCTGAGCCCAGCCCTGACACCAACCTCCCCCTTACATCAGAAGTCAAGAGTCCCCCATCCTCCCTAACATCACAGTGCACCCACCCCCCTTAACTTGTGCTGCTGCTGGGAAAAAGCTAGGGGCGGAGCTGGGAAGCAGAAAGAGCAGGATTTGGAGGACAACCAGGGAAGGGCTAGAATCAGCTGCCGGGGGTCTTGTGAATAGTGAGAACAGGGGAGACAGAGGCGAGGGGCTGCTGTGGCTGCACAGAGAGGTGCAGGATCTGCAGGAGGAGCTCTGACCTCCCCTCTGCTGCTGAGACAAGGTGCAGGTGGAGACGAAGGGGGTGCCGCAGCTGCAGGACAGGTGCAAGGGCCACATGAAATGGCCTGGTGCGCCGCATTTAGCCCTCGGGCCTTGTGTTTGACACATGTGATGTATGGCCAGCTGAATAGTCAGAGGCAGCAGTGCCTTATGACCCCACCCTGCAGATATATAAGGCTGTAGGAGGAAATCAAGATAAAAAGGGAACATTTTCAGGGTGCTGCGCAGGAACGCAATCATCAATGCTAGGTGTATTGTATAAGATGCGATAATTAGCATTTTATAACAAATTGGTGGCGTTTCTGCACACTTAGAAACTGACTCCCTGTTGCATAAATGTAAATGTTCTCTGTAGAGAACACCTCAGACGTGTCTCACACTTTTCGGAGTTTCATCCTAGAGGCTCCAACGATTAAGCCCCGAAAAGGGGTGAAATGCGTCTGAGGAATTCTCTACAGGTGGAGAACAGGAGCTGAAGCCATCTTTTATTTATTATTATACAGGACTTGTATAGCGACAACAGTTTGCGCAGCGCTTTACGTTAGTGCAAACAGTACAGTTACAACACAATTTAATACAGTAGGAATCAGACTGCCCTGCTCATTAGAGCTTACAATCTAAGAGGGAGGGTCAAGAGCTACAAAAAGTAATAACTGTGGGGGATGAGCTGATAGAGAAAATAAATGTATAGTTGTTATGTGATGGCAGGATAGGCTTCTCGGAAGAGAAGTGTTTTCAGGGATCGTCTAAAAGCAAGAGTAGGACACAGTTGGACAGGTTGGGGTAGGAAATTCCATAGGATGGGAGAGGCTCAGGAAAAGTCCTGGAGGTGAGCATGGGAGGAGGTGACGAGGTCATTGGAGGAACAAAGAGAACGATTTGGTTGATATTTTTACTCATTTCATTCACATTTATGCAACAGGGAGTCAGTGTCTGTGTGCAGACGGCCACCATTTTGTTGAAGTCTACTAAAGCGTGACAAGCCGGTCCTGTCCGTCTTGCATCAGTCTAGTCATCTGCTGATCTGTATGATGCAGATTTGAGGGGATTTGAGCAGTACTATTTACATTGTTTTAGGTCACATACAGTATGTTAGATTTTTTTTTTTAGTTCAGGCCCATTCTAGGGTTAGAGAGCAGGGCCTGGGGTGGTAGCTAAACTTTAAAGTGGTTCTAAAGGCTCAAGGTTTTTTTCCGTCATGCATTTTCTGTGCAGCCCCCCAGCCCCCTTAAAGTGGTTGTATTCCCACACATTAAAAAAAAAAGCAAAAAACCCTGCAAGGCAAAAGGCATAATGAGTTAGTATGCAACGCATACTAGCTCATTATGAAATACTTACCTCAGAATGAAGCCCCCGTATCGCAGCCCGGTCCACGCCGAGGGAGCTGACATCTTGACCTCTGCGTGTCTTCCGGGTTCGCGGCTCCGGCGCTGTAAGTGGCCGGAGCCGCGACGACGTCAGTTTTCTTCCCGGCAAGGTCCGGTAGCATCTGCCAGACCTTCAGACGGGCATTCAGAGCGCATTAGCTGCTGACATCAGCGGCTGCATGCAAAGGGAATATCTCTTAAACCGTACAGGTTTAGGAGATATTCATTTTACCTACAAGTAGGCCTTATTATAGGCTTACCTGTAGGTAAAAATGTCTAATTTGGGTATACAACCACTTTAATGCTGACCTGAACCCCATCGCGCTCCAGCAATGTACACGAGAGTCTCGGCTCTCCTGATACCCCCCCCCCCATTGCTCTGCTGTCAATCACAGCCAGGGAGCCAATGAGGAGAGAGAGGAGGCAGGCAAGAGCCAAGGTTTTGTGTGTTGATGGACACACAGAGCTGTGGCTTTGGAGCGAGCCTGCTTGGGTGCCCCCACAGCAAGCTGCTTGCTCTGGGGGCAGGAGGGAGGGGCCAGGAGCACCAATGGGGGACCAGAGAAGAGGAGCACTGCAAAGAGCAGGTAAGTATGACATGTTTGTTAATTATTTTTTTTTTAATGCCTTTAATATCAATTTAATTATATAAGGTCTCTATCAAAGTGCACAGTGGTGTAGTGGATAGCACTTTCGGCTAGCAGTAAGAAGGGTTGCTGGTCCGAATCCCAACCACGGCACTACCTGCCTGGAGTTTGCATGTTCTCCCTGTGTGGGTTTCCTCCGGGTACTCCGGTTTCCTCCCACACTCCAAAGACATGCTGGTAGGTTAATTGGATCCTGTCTAAATTGTCCCCAGTATGTATGAATGTAAGTTAGGGACCTTAGAGTGTAAGCTCCTTGAGGGTAGGGACTGATGTGAATGAACAATGTATATGTAAAAGCGCTGCGTAAATTGATGGCGCTATATAAGTACCTGAAAATAAATAAAGTGCCTGAACTGGAGCTTTGTAAACCCTGTTGGTCCGTAAACAAAGCTACCAGAATAATTGTACACTGGAGATTTGTTGTTAGCTGCAGCCTTGAAACTAAACACGTCTGTTCAGAATCACACAAAAGTTCTAAAGCTGTAAAAGTCACTCATATCAAGCTTCCCGATTTATTGCTGGTGTGCGGGGGGGGGGGGGGGGGGGGGGTAAAGCCAGTTTTAGAGAACAAGTGTTGGGGGAGCAGACCCATCCACCCCACACATGGGGAGCGCTCTACAATTCCACTACAGCGGCCATCAAAGAACTCAATGCCATTAGGAATTTATGTGCTCACAAAGGCCAATATAACATTACCTGTACTAGACACATTGATTTATCTGCTAAAAGACATCCATTGAGAATCTCTACAAGTGCTGTAAGATATAAGTGGTGAATGACGGATTGCCTTGCCCTCAATGTGTATCTGTCCACATTTATTACTTGACTTGCTATATTTAATCACACGATGAAAATTTGCGCATCTGGCATGAGTCAACCCTGTTTCATGTTATGCTAACAGAAAACAGATTTTTAATGAGAATTCTGCGAGTTTATTGCACTGTGTCAGAGTATCCGGCCGTCTTCTGTTCCCCTTGCCGCCTTTCCCTTTACGCGGGACCCTTGGAATGAGAATTCCTGAATTGTGATGGAGATGAGAGCGGATGGAAAGTCGTTGGTCTGTGGCGGTGAGTGTGGCAGCTCCATTGTGCCGCAAGTACAATAGTAACGCAATACAGCCCAAAGTCTGTCTGCAGGTTGTACCGCCATCAATAAGGGTTGCAATTATCGGGTCTCCTCCAGCTACTCCATAATACCCCTTCTGTTCGCCCTCTCTTATCTGAAATGTATAGTCTGTTGTACATAATGGCGGCACTCAGAAATCCTATAGCGTTAATGTACCAAGACCTTTCATCTCCATGCAAAAGTCTCAAACCTTCTCAGCAGAAGTCAAAATGGACTAATAGGTATGTATCTAAATATGTATTTAAAAAAAAAACCCAAATCCACCAGCCTCTAATCAACCCCAGCTGGGTTTTACAGAGGAGGCAAAACACATTGAGGAAAATTTACTAAAACTGGAGCACTCAGAATGTGGTGCAGCTGTGCATGGGAGCCAATCAGCTTCTAACTTCAGCTGGTTCAGTTGAGCTTTGACAATAAAATCTGGAAGCTGATTGGTTACTTTGCAGAGCTGCACCAGATTTTGCACTCTCCAATGTTAGTAAATCAACCTCATTCTCTGGGCCAACTAAGGCCTTCCTAAACCCCACAAGGGCAGTAAGATCAACTTCTTATGCCGTGTACACACGGGCGGACTTTTCGGCATCAAAAGGTCCGACGGTCTTTCCGACGGACTTTCGTCAGACTTTCGAACGAACGGACTTGCCTACACACAATCACACCAAAGTCCGACGGATTCGTACTTGATGACGTACACCGGACTAAAATAAGGAAGTTGATAGCCAGTAGCCAATAGCTGCCCTAGCGTCGGTTTTCGTCCGTCGGACTAGCATACAGACGAGCAAATTTTTCAACCTGACTCGAATCCGTTGGAAAGATTTGAAACATGTTTCAAATCTAAAGTCCGTCTGATTTTTGACCGAAAAGGTCCGTCGGAAGTCCGATGAAGCCCACACACGGTCGGATTGTCCGACTGATTCGTTCCGGCAGACGAGTTCGGTCGAAAAGTCCGCCCGTGTGCACACAGCATTAGAGAAGTACTTTTTTTATTGTGAATTCATTAAAGTGATACTAAAGGATAACATTTTTTTTTTAAATAAAAAAGAGGTAATATATACATGTGCTGTGCAACAATATTGCACAGAAAGATCCCTTACTTCCTCTTCTGGCAGTTCCCTGACGATGTTCTGTCAAAATAGCCATTTGTCAAAAACTACTTAACTTCCGGTTTCTTTAAACCATTAGTAATTTGAGATTTTGACGAATTGCTGTTTGGACACAACATCGGCAACCGAATAGAGTCCAGTGAAAACTTTGACTTTTATAGACACTGTGCTGTAAAAACAGCTAAATCTTCCTGTACCGGACTGTATTCGGTTGCCGGTGTTGTGTCCAAACAGCAATTCGTCAAAATCTCCATTTACTGATGGTTTAAAGAAACCGGAAGTGACCTGGTTGGAGTTTCTGACGAGTTGGCTATTTTGACAGAACACCAGCAGGGAACTGCCAGAAGAGGAAGTAAGGGATCTTTCTGTGCAATATTGTTGCACAGCACATGTATATATTACCTCTTTTTTATTTAAAAAAAATGTTATCCTTTAGTATCACTTTAATGAATTCACAATAAAAAATGTACTGCTCTAAGAAGTCGATCTTACTGCCAGAGTTTCTGACAAGTTGGCCAATTTGACAGAATACCGGCGTTGTCCACTCCTCCCACCTCCGGGTGTTTCCTGCAGCAAGCCAGGTGATAAGGAGGCACCTATGCACCCTTGAGTGGCAGCCAACGGAGGGATTGGCAGAGAGGTGTAGCAGACGCTGAGCGGTTTGTAAGGCGGAAGAGTCTGGCAGCAGCATTCGTGATGGACTAAAGGCGCCTCTAAGGGCAGAAAACGCAAGACTTTGATTGCCCATAGAAGTTAAAATGTACTTACTAGACAAAGGATAAAATAAGGCTCATCATAGTGGATGGGGTGGTATGGAAAGTCCAGTGTCAAATAGTCCCAGGGGTGTTCCAGTGTGCAGCGATGTAACACGGGTCCCAACCAACCAGTAGAGGGAGGAAGCCACAGGAGTGTGCACTGGGATGGACAACTGCGCTGCCGGGGCCAGCGTGGAATGCAGGACCCGGATGTGACATCAGCGGAAAGAGACCAGGACCAGCATGGAACGCTTATGCCGGAAGTGATGTCAAAGGGGCGGGGCGCGTTTCGAGGCGTCTATTGGCTCATTCTTCATGTGCCTTGTTTGTTTTTTTTCTTTACCAGAGATTGTTTCCCTCTTCAAGTGCTGCCCAAGTGTACTAAGTCATCTAGTCGCCCAAGTTCTAGTCACACCATACAGCGGGCATTTCTCTGGCCAGTCTGGTTGTTCAGAAGAGCCCTACAATTCGTTTATTCATGATGGACAGAAGGGGGGTAGCTGATTTAAAGGTAAGCCAATGGAGGAAGAAGTTGCAGTAGTCGAGGCGAGAGATAACCAGGGAGTGGATTGATTAGGAGCTTTGTGGTGTCTTTGGTAGGTAGGGGCGTATTTTGGAGATGTTGCAGAGGTTGAGGCGATAAGCTTTGGAAAGTGATTGGATGTGGGGCTAAAAGGATAGTTTGGAGTCCAGGACTACACCTAGAACCTTGTCATGCGGGATGGGATGATGGTTGTGCCATTGATCTTGACAAAGTCAGGGGAAGGGGCACTTTGGGGGGTGGGGTGGGGGGAATACTATAAGATATTTTGGATAGATTGAGCTTGAGGAAGTGGTGTGACATCCAAGCTGATATGTCTGTTAGTAAATCAGTGATGTGTGAGGAGAATGATGTGAGCTGAGGGGTAGAGAGATAGGTTTGGTTGTCATCAGCGTAGAAATGATAACGAAAGACACAGGAGGTTATGAGCTGACCCAGGGAGGAGGTGTACATTGAGAAGAGGAGCGGTCCAATGACAGAACCTTGGGGGACACTTAAAAAGAAAGGAAGAGGAGTGAAGGAAGTAGAATTGTAAGTGACACTGAAGGTGCGGTGGGATAGGTAGGATGAGAGCAAGCAAACAGCACAGTCATGGAGTTTTTTAAGGCGGAGGGGGTGGTCAATTGTATCAAAGGCAGCCGAAAGGTCCAGAAATAGGAGTACAGAATAGTGTCCATTGGTTTTTGCTGTTAGTAAATCGTTTGCGAGTTTTAGGAAAACGGTTTCTATGGAGTGTTGAGGACAAAATCCAGACTGAAGGGGATCAAGAATGCTATTCCTAATGAGGTGGTCACTCGGTTGTAGGCCAGGCGTTCAGGGAGTTTTTGAGGAAAGGCAAGGAGATGGGGCGTAGGTTGTCAAGATTGGTGGGGTCCAAGGAGGGCTTTTTAAGTATGGGGGTGACCAGTGCATGTTTTAGAGAGCTGGGGAAGATGCCAGAAGAGAGGGAGAGATTGAAGGTGTGGGTTAGAGAGCTTAGGATAGAGTCAGAGGGTGACCGTAGCATTTGAGAGGAAATAGGGTCCAGGGGACAGGTGGTTAGGTTGGCGTTAGAAATAATTTTAGCAACCTTGTCTATAGTAGCAGGTTTGAATAAGAACTGTCATTGATGTTAAAGGGGGCAATACGTGGTATTAAGAACTGGGGTATGTAAACTTTTGATCAGGGTGATTTTGGAAGTTTCTGTTGCCATTATGATTTAAAAAGAGTAAACACAGTTGATTGATAATAAATGGCTTCAGCCAAACACAAACCATGAGTGAAAGAAAAGTTTTTGTGTTATCATTCATATTCTCTAAAAAATGGCCAAGAAATCATAAATTCTGCCAGGGTATGTAAACTTATGAGCACAACTGTATATAGATATATTTACAAAAGTCTATATTTTGTAACCTTCTGTTGTAAGATCGCCCATCATTTCTAGTCACATGGATCCGGAAAAAGCTGAATATATGAAATTTAAACCTATATAACACCGTGGGAA
This sequence comes from Aquarana catesbeiana, assembly GCF_042186555.1. Lineage (NCBI taxonomy): Eukaryota > Metazoa > Chordata > Amphibia > Anura > Ranidae > Aquarana > Aquarana catesbeiana. Next base: position 340,465,325 of record NC_133330.1, on the reverse strand, counting down.
CCAAAAGTCAAGCAGCAAAGCAAAGTGCAATTGACTTCTCCAATAAATTCTATACAGAACCCTCATACACCGCATTCTTATAACAGCATGTGTGGGCTGGAAAAACAGAACGGTGCATGCTGATGTATGAGATTCGTTTGGCTCGTTTTAGACTATGAGTGTTGGCTGAAGGATCACATGACCTTCTCCATTCCAAAACATTGCAAAATGGCACAAAAACGCCAGAGAAGTTTATTCCATCCAACACAATTAACTTGGATTCCCAGACTTAAGGTTGAAGTTTAACCTTAAGTCTGGAAATAGTTTTTGAAGGTCTTACAACCTTTTTGGATGTTTATTTGAAGTTTAACCTGCTTATACACTATATTGCCAAAAGTATTGGGACACCCCTACAAATCATTGGATTCAGGTGCTCCCATAGGCGCGTGCACAGGCTGCGCTGGGTGTGCCAGGGCACACCCTAATCACCCCATGCACATTAGCATTATCTTTCCGTGTGCCAACAGGAAGATAGGAAAGATCGCCATCTTACCGGCTCTGCTTACGCACTTCTCTTTCACTGCGCTGGCAGGGAGATTGATCTCTCTGCCGGCGCCATATAAATATATATCTATAGAATAGATATATATATAGATATATATATATATATATATATATATATATATATATATATAGAGAGATATATAGATATATATATATCTCTATATATATATATATATATATATATATATATCTATATATATATCCATATATATAGATATATATATATGTAGACACACGTGTGTGCTTGAGCTTTAGGATGCACACCCTAATGCAATAAGCTGCGCACACCTATGGGTGTGCGCAGCTTATTGCATTAGGGTGTGCATCCTAAAGCTCAATCACCTCCATAAAATCAAGCACCTAGGCATGCAGACGGCTTCTACAAACATTTGTGAAAGAATGTGTCTCTCTCTCAGGAGCTCAGTGAATACAAGCGTGGTATCGTGATAGGTGGCCACCTTGTGCAATAAGTCCATCTGTGAAATTTCCTTGCTATTAAATATTTCACGGTCAACTGTTAGTGATATTAAAACAAAGTGGAAGCAACTGGGAGCGACAGCAACTCAGCCTAAAAGTGGTAGGCCACGTAAAATGACAGAGCGGGGTCAGCGCATGCTGAAGCTCACAGCGCGCAGAAGTCGCCAACTGTCTGTAGAGTCAATGGCTACAGACCTCCAAAATTCGCGTGGCCTTCCGTATGAGCACAACAGTGCATAGAGAGCTTCATGGAATGGGTTTCCATGGCCAAGCAGCCGCATCCAAGCCTTACATCACCAAGTGAAATGCAAAGCGTTGGATGAACTGGTGTAAAGCAAGCCGCCACTGGACTCTAGAGCAGTGGAGACGTGTTCTCTGGAGTGACGAATCATGATTCTCTGTCTGGCAATCCAAAGAAATGTGTCTGGGTTCGGCAGTTGTCAGGAAAACTGTACTTATCTGACTGCACTGTGTCAAGTGTAAAGTTTGGTGGAGGGGGGATTATGGTGTGGGGTTGTTTTTCAAGGGTTGGTCTTGGCCCCTTAGTTCCAGTGAAGGGAACGCCTAAGGCGTCAGCATACCAAGACATTTTGGACAATTTAATGCTCCCAGCTTTGTGGGAACAGTTTGGGGATGGCCCCTTCCTGTTCTAACATGACTGAGCACCAGTGCACAAAGCAAGGTCCATAAAGACATGGATGAGTGAGTTTGGGGTGGAGGAACTTGACTGACCTGCACAGAGTCCTGACCCCAACTTGATAGAACACCTTTGGAATGAATTTGAGCGGAGACTGGGAGCCAGGCCTTCTCATCCACATCAGTGCCTGACCTCACAAATGCTCTTCTGGAAGAATGGTCAAACATTCCCATAGACACACTCCTAAACCTTGTGGACAGCATTTCCAGAAGAGTTGAAGCTGTTATATCTGCAAAGGGCGGGGCCAACTCAACACTGAACCCTACGGACTAAGACTGGGATGCCATTAAAGTTTATGTGTGTGTAAAGGCGGGCGTCTCAATACTTTTGGCAATATAGTGTATTTTGCCTAGTGTGAACCTGTGTTAATTGCATACTTTATTACAGACCCAGTGATTTCATCAATGGGTGTCTGTGCTTTTCTATGCAATGCAGAGAAGATCATGGCTGGTGGGAGGGGCCGGCAGGGTGCAGCACTTAAAAAAGGAAGACGAGTTACAGTTCTGCTCAAAAGTTTGCAACCCTTGGCAGAAATGGTGACATTTTGGCATTGATATTGATAATATGACCGATCATATTTAAGGATACTTATGATATGAAGCCATTTATTATCACAGAGCTGTTTGGCTCCTTTTTAGATCACCCCGGTACCGTTTTTCAGAGCCAGCGGTTGGCTTTTTAGTGATAACAACCGATGCAGCTAAAAGCCGCCCGGCTGTTATCCTAAAGGAGTGAGAGGGGAGCCCCCGCGCGCCGCTCTTTCCGGGCCTACCATCCCACCGGGAGGCCCGAGCCACCATTCTGCGTGTCCGCCGCCTAGGCTGAGACCTGAACAAAGCCGAATTCGGCTCCGATCGAGTCTCCGATGTAAAATCCCAGAAGCAACGTCACAACGTCACTTCCGGATCACTCGGCTGCCAATGGCGCTGATTTTAAAAAAAATTTCAGTATCAGAAACGACAATTTTGGAGTTTTGAATACTTTTAAGTGCAAAGGAGGGATTTGGGGTCTTTTAGACCCCCGATTCCTCCACAAAGAGTACCTGTCACCACCTATTACTGTCACAAGGGATGTTTACATTCCTTGCGACAGCAATAAAAGTGATCAGATTTATTTTTTATTTTTTTATTTGTTAAATGAAACAAAATAAAATAAATAAGCAAAAAAAAAAAAATACATTTAAAAGCACCCCCGTCCCTGCGAGCTCACGCAGCAAATTTGCGCCCGCAAATGTAAAAGGTGTTCAAATCACACATATGATGCATCGCCGCAATCATCAGAGTGAGAGCATAAATTCTAGCAAAAGACCTCTTCTGTAACTCTAACCTGGTAAAAAGTTTTTTAAAGCATCGCCTATGATGATTTTTAAGTACTGTAGTTGGTCACCATTCCACGAGTGTGCGCAATTTCAAAGCATAACATGTTAGGTATCTATTTACTCGGCGTAACATCAATCTTTCATATTATTAAAAAAAAAAAAAATCGGGCTAACTTTACTGTTTTGTTTCTTTTTATTTTTATGAAAGTGTATTTTTTTCCCCAAAAATAAAGCTTAAAAGACAATTTCACAAATACCGTGTGACGTAAAAACTTTGCAACGTTTGCCATTTTATTCTCTAGGGTCTCTGCTAAAAATATATAGATAATGTTTGGGGGTTCTAAGTAATTTTCTAGCAAAAAATACGGATTTTAACTTAGACTAGAACTAGAAATAGGCTTAGGCATGAAAGGGTTATATAAGTGTATAAATTGTTAATAAGTTAGTTAGCAATCACGTAAATGCACTAAGCAGGCTAGATGCTGAGCCATGAAGAATAGAAAAGAACTTTCAAAAGGCCTGCGTAACAAGGTAATTTAATCTTTTTAAAGATGGAAAAGGGTATAAAAAAATATCCAAAGCCTTAAATTTGCCAGTCAGTACTGTTCAATTACTTATTAGGAAGTGGAAAATTCATAGATCTCTTGATTCCAAACCAAGGTCAGGCAAACCAAGAAAGACTGCAGCCACAACTGCCAGAGGAATTGTTTGAGATACAAAGAAAAACACACACAGGAAACCTCAGGAGAAATACAGGCTGCTCTGGAATAAGACGGTGTGGTTGTTTCAAGGAGCACAATACAAAGGTAATAGAACAAAAATGATCTTCATGGTTGGAGTTGCCAGAAAGAACTCTTTACTGCGTCAATGCCACAAAAAAACCTGGTAAGGCATGTAAAGGTCTTGTCAGGCATTGTAAGAGTCCAGGGCTTACTACGCATGCACCAATGGCGCGTTGCCGCAAGAGGAAATCCGTGTCAAGTGAGCATGCGCCAAAGACGCCTCAGAACCCGCACCTGCGCAGAAGACTTGATGGAAAAAGGCAGGAAAATGCCCAGGAGGCGCACAGGAAGTGACCTCAACCTGATGGAAAAAGGCGGGAAAATGCCCAGGAGGCGCACAGGAAGTGACTTCAACCTGATGGAAAAAGGCGGCAAAATGCCCAGGAGGCGCACAGGAAGTGACCTCAACCTGATAGAAAAAGGCGGGAAAATGCCCAGGAGGCGCACAGGAAGTGACTTCAACCAGATGGAAAAAGGTGGGAAAATGCCCAGGAGGTGCACAGGAAGTGACTTTAACCGGATGGAAAAAGGTGGGAAAATGCCCAGGAGGCGCACAGGAAGTGACATCAAACCTCCCTATATACAGCCCAGCCCAGACACTGCCAAATTGCTGGATTATCTTCAGTCCCCCCTTGTTCCTGTGCTACTGTGTGATCTGTCTGAACTTGTTGTGACCTGGAAACCTATTTGACTACTCTTGATTGCTGCTTGCCATTGACCTCGGATTTGTACCTTGACCATTCTACTTCTTTACCCCTTTTGTACTCAGCTGCCAGATTAGAACCGACCCCGGCTTGGATCTCAACCATTCTTCTTCTGATTAACCCTTTTATACCTCTATGAAAAAAGTACTAATGCGCTACCAAAAACCAAGTGTAATGATAACAGATAAAGTGTTAAAGCGGGATTCCGGCCAGGAAATTTTTTTCTTAAAAGTCAGCAGCTACAAACACTGTAGCTGCTGACTTTAAATAAGTACACTTACTTGCCCTGGGTGCCCGCGATGTCGGCCGCCCGAGGCCGACCCATCCCTCGGCTCTCGGGTCCCGGCACCGCCATCCTAAATAAGGGAAACAGGCAGTGGAGCCTTGCGCCTTCACTGCCAGTTTCCTACTGCGCACGCGCGAGTGGCGCGGCGCTCTGTGAATGGCCCCGTGGTTTTCTGAGAACACACACAGTTCCCAGAAGGCAACGGGGCCGCTCACCGAGGAGCAGGACACGCCGCGGAATAGGAAGAGGCAGATTAGGAAGACTGCCTAGCAACAAGGGTTCAGGTAAGTTTAAAATTTTTTTTTTTTTCCTCAAATGTTCTTTTTTAAATTTTTTTACGATTTTTCATGCTATTTTTTATTTTAGGGTGGCCCTCCACTACAATTATAAAGTGCGTGATAAAAAGTGCTCAATGAGGCAAAAAAGCAGCTAAACTTCTGTAGCGTTGCCAACACCCCTAAGTAAGTTTAAATAAGATGAAGTAGCGCTAATTAGTAAAACGCATCACTAAAGTGCTAAATAAGCAAAAATTATATAAATATCAAGGGGTCTCTCAAGTACTCCTCGTAAAGAGAAACACATAAAAATGTGTTGAATATCCTATAAAGTGTATCACATCCAAGTAATATAAAACTAAACATTAGTGCAATAAAGTCCAATAAAGTGCATCACATCAAAATAAACTTCAAATAAATAATAGCGTGGGATTAATCAAATTATAATAAAAAAGCAACCAAAAGGATTCTGGTAATTCAGAGAGATGGTCAGTCCCAAATTCAGAGTGTAGACAAAGATAATCCTATGTAGAATCTTCCTCACTGGATTCAAGGAATCACTGCAGCTTTTCTCCGGTCTCCACGGTCTTTTCCTAGAGGAAAGTATCTCTCCATCTGTCATTGACTGTTCGCCAGAATGAGATGCTGCCTCTCTGAATGCCTGATGCCTTTTATACTTCATTGCCCCACTGGACTTGACCTCGGCTCGGATCTCGGACTAAGGCTTGCACGGTGCTCTGCACCCCTGGCACCGGTGCCACTCAGCGTCCACCAAGTCTCTGTCCCCATCCCCAGAGGCTTCAGGGACCCGAGGTGCAAGAGAGGCCTCCCCACTACTTCGGTCTCACATCAGGTACATGGCTCTCGTGACAGGCATATTGTAACTAGGCTTTTTTGTGTTCACACTTGTATTCCTGGATAGCAGTACTGTCAGATGGAGGAATAGGCTAGAGAAAGAAAGGAGGTCCTTCGAAATGCGTAGCCACACTCACTGCTCCGCCTCTATGCAACATCATCCAGGAGATATCCTGCAGCACACTGTGCCTGTGTGCAGAGCTCTGGTCTGTCCTCCAGCTGTAGCTATTCCTCCATCTGACAGGGCTGCAAATGTGAACACAGAGAGGCGTCCATGGTGGGAGTGTTGAGTACACGTGTTTTCTATATTAATTTTGTGAGTGGCCAGTTTGCTGATTTTAAAATTAAAGCATTTAACTATATTACACTAATGCCCCATACACACGGTCGGATTTTCTGACGGGAAATGTTCGATGGGACCTTGTTGTCGGAAATTCCGACCGTGTGTAGGCTCCATCGGGCATTTTCCATCGGAATTTCTGACACAGAAAATTACGATCTGGATCTCAAATTTTCAGACAACAAAATCCGTTGTTGGAAATTCCGATCGTGTGTACACATTTCCGACGCACAAAAGTCCACGCATGCTCAGAATCAAGCAGAAGAGCCGCACTGGCTATTGAACTTCATTCTTCTCGGCTCGTCATACGTGTTGTACGTCACCGCGTTCTTGGCGATCGGAATTTCCGACAAGATTTGTGTGACCGCGTGTATGCAAGACAAGTTTGAGCCAACATCCGTCGGAAAAAAAACATGGATTTTGTTGTCGGAAAATCCTATTGTGTGTACAGGGCATTAGTGTGCGCTCTTCCTGTTTTTATGTCATTTGTAGATTACCCCATTCTTGTGAGGAGCAGCACCAAAGGAAGCAAGAGGTGTTTTATTACTCTTGATGACTCCAATGCCTGGACTAAGAATTTGTGGTTTAAAGCAGAGGTTCACCCTAAAAAAAAATACATAAACATGCTCCTTAAAATACCGTACATTAAAAAACATTTGAAAAAAAAATTTTTTTTACTTACCAGAAATGGCTGTTGCTAGGCAGATCGTCCTAACCTGCCACTTCCTACTCAGCGGTTCTTGCCCTCCCTCGCGTTGTCTCCTGGGAGATGGGGCGCGATGTCTTCTGGGACATGTGTCTGTCCCAGTAGACAGGTGTCCATTCACTCGCGCAGTAGGAAATGGGAAGTGAAGCCACAAGGCTCCACTGTCTGTTTCCCTTCGTTAGGATGGCGGCGCCGGCACCCAATACGGTGGACGTATCGGCCTGGGGGGGGGGGGCGACATCGCGGGCTCGCTGGACAGGTAAGTGCCCTTATTAAAAGTCAGCAACTACAGTGTTTGTAGTTGCTGACTTTAAAAAAAAAAAAAAACGGCCGGACCTCCACTTTAGGCAACTTATGAACATGAAGTGTTTTTTTCTGATGGGCTTTGTTTACACAAGGTTCTTTCATTTATATTTTATAGCCACAAGTATTTTGAGTGCGCAAAAGTTTTTTGGTTTTATCATCTAGGAGAATGAGGTTTATCAGTTTGCTGCAAGCAGAAGGAAGCATTTCCTTATTCATCTCTCCCACAAGACCAGTGCATGTGTCCCCATAGCACAGTGATGGGGGCTGCCATAGAATTGAGCTTAGGAATGGAGGAACGCCCCCCCCCACCCAGCACAAGAGCGGCATGTGAAGATGCAATACTGGCCGGGTGTGCAAACCTCAGAGGGGCTACACTGAGCCTTCAGAAGCCACACCAAGTCACTCTATACATGGGAATTCAACACATCAATCTACTACTGACTTATAATGCTGCAAAGGCTGCATACAAAAATGGGAAGGAAAGGAAACCGTAATGATGGAAGGCATGCTGCTACATTTTCTTCTTCATGGGGGTTAATCTTTAAGTTTGTTTCCTGCAGAGGTTCCTGTATCTTTTTACTCAGGGTGCCCATATGGATTTACTGGAGTAGAATCAAAACACTTCCAACACCTGGGATGTCAGGACCAACACATGAAAGCTGCAGAATTTCCTCAGAATTTTCAGCCGGCTACGGGTGACAGGAAATATATATTATTAATACCAGTTTTATAGCCAGTAAAGTACATGGTAGCATCGGAAGGGAGGGCTCCTGGAATGGGGTGGGGGGGTCCCTGTCAGAGTCGGGATAAATCATAAGGAATTAGCCCCGAATGGCTTTTATTTGGCCAATCTGGAAAGTCCTGTCTGTAAGATTCACACAGAGAGAAGATTCATGGAAACAGAAGAGACAAGTGGCCGCTGGTCTGGAGAGCAGCAGCACAGCCAGAGGGAGAAATAATAAAAATGAAAGTTTAGAGTCTCAACGGGTCATGAAAGTTTCTTGCTGGCCATCAACACCTCCTCTATGTGATGACATGATATGTCAGCAACTGAATCCTAATAGACTTACTGTATCGAGAGCACAATCTCTGTAATCTAGACCTTTCTATCACTGGAGGATAGAATTCCCATGCCTCATTAGTCTCCGGGAAAAGTCATTGCTTCTACTGCAAGTCAACCATGGATGAGGAGTAGAGGCATCATGGTAGACAACAGTCATACGAAACCCGGAACACATATACCATATGTCTATGGCAGCATGCAATAGGTGTCCTCAATACAAATCTACATAATTATAAAAAATAAAACAACTCTATACGGCCAACATTACGTGGACAACCCACCATGTGTTCAGGGTTTCCCCATGAAGGATACTCATAATCCTGCATCATTCAAAGACTTTGTAGACAACTGTATTCTCCAAACCTTTTGTCAACAGTTTGGGAAAGACCCCCTTGGGGGGCTTTTTCCATTCCTCCTTTTTGCCTCCTCCTTCCTTTATTTACAAACAGTATACATACTGTAAATGACAACTCCTCTTGAGAAACTGAGTTCAGGTGTTTCAAGTGAAGGGTACTGTTAATGCTACAGCATATTTTAGAAAACTGTGCTCCTCCAACCTTGTGGTAACCTTTAGAGGAAGACTCTTTTCTGTTCCAGCAGGACTGTGCCCTGTGTACAAAGCCAGCTCCATAAAGACATGGTGTGACCAGATTGGTGTGGAGGAACTGTGGAGGTGTTCTGCACAGAGCCCAGACTCTAACCCTACTAAATGCCTTTGGGATCAATTGGACCTTGATTGTGGGACCAATTGGTCTTTTCATCCAACATCAGTACTTGACCTCACAAATGGGCCAAATTCCCACAGACACCCTCTAAAATCTTGTAGAAAGTCTTTTTTTTAGAAGAGTGGAGGTTATAGCTGCAAAGGAGACGCAATTGCACATTATCCACTTGTAGACCAGCTCACGCAGGTATACTGCGGCAGGTCGGCTCTCCTGCTCGAATCAACGTACCTGTACACCAGTCCATGCAAGGAGGATAGCGACCGCGCGCGTGCCCGCCGCGAGTCCCGTGGACTCAATGTCCGTCGGCGACCAGCGATCGTGGTGAGGAGAGGCAGAACGGGTAACTGCCTATGTAAACAAGGCGATTCTCCGTTCTGCCTGATGACATGTCAGAGATCTTCTGTTCCCAGTGATTGGGAACAGTGATCTCTGTCATGTTCCTGTCAGCCCATCCCCCCCCTACAGTTAGAACACACCGAGGGAACACACTTAACCCCTTGATCGCACCCTTGGTGTTAACCCCTTCCCTGCCAGTGACATTTTTACATTGATCAGTGCATTTTTATAGCACTGATCAATGTAATAATGTCACTGGTCCCCAAAAAAGTCTAATTTGGGGTCAGATTTGTCCGCCGCAATGTCGCAGTCCCACTAAAAATCGCAGATCGCCCGCCACTACCAGTAAAAACAATAAAAAAATAAATAAAAGTATCTAAATCTATCCCGTAGTTTGTAGACTCGATAACTTTTGCACAAACCAATTAATATACGTCTACTGTGATTTTTTTTTAACCAAAAATATATAGAAGAATATATATCGACCTACACTAATGAATACATTCGTTTTTTTATATATATATTTTTTTTGGATATGTATTATATCCAAAAAGTAAAAAAAAAAAAATGTTGGTCATTTTTTGTTTATAGCGCAAAAAATAAAAACTGCAGAGGTGATCAAATACCACCAAAAGAAAGATCTAAATGTGCACAGGAAAATGGGCAGCACGAAAAAACAGAAGGCCAAAAAGGCCCTCATTTGGTTTCCACTTTTAGTCTGATTATGATATAGGAGGAGTTTCTCGGGGGATTGTCTAACCCCTAATTGGTTTTATTTCACTATAAATGTTTTCAGTCTGATTAGGGTCACCAGCTACGATAAAGCATCTATATTGACGTGAAACGCGTTAGCCTGTCTGTACCTTTAATCACTATGATGTAAGAGATTTTGGATCTTCTACACTGTTTTGCCAGGAATAAAAGGTGTTATTCGGAGTGCAGCCGTTCAGCTGTTTTCATACATTTTCTACACGATTGCAGAGCCTGCACCTGAAGTTGTGAGTGGGGAGGGCGGCTATTAGAGACACCAACACGCTTGGAGCAGCATCGCTACCTCAAATTATGGTTTACTGTTAGAGCAGTAAAAATGTGGATCTCCCTCTCCCAGAATATGGTGCCAGCTGAGAGTGTCAACAACTTCCAAAAAATCTTTTAGATGTCTTCCTCGGGAAGTAGAATGCACGGGGCTATGGGAATTTTTAGACCCATGCTGGGGTCCACTGCCCTAGACCTGTACAACACCCTACCGGAAAACCCCAGGCCACGTAACAGTGCGCAGTGTTCCGTGAACACAGGGTCCAGTGCTGACCGATAACATTACAGATTATCCCCACGTAAACTTCCATTCTTCGTAAGGCGCGGGGTCCAGGTGCCATTCTTCTGAGAAGGGTAGCTGTAGGAATGGATCCAGGTAGCACCAGTCTCCTGATCCCTGCTGGAACTGTTGAGACTCTTGTTAGGGCCCAAACAACTAATCGATTCATCGACAATTAATCGATTCTGAAAATAGTTGTCAACTATTTTTATAATCGGTAATCGGCCAGCCGATTAGTTGGCCTGCATACAGAATGCATTATTTGTTCACATCAGGAAATACAGTGCAGCACACATACAGCTCAGGACACCGTCCATACATGTCAGTAAGTGCCTGAGAACTTGTGAATGTGAAGGGAGCAATGCCTCATGGGACATGTAGTCCTGGGCAGGAAGTGAGTGGTTCTAAAGTCAGAATTTTTTTTTTTACCTTGCTATAGGGTACTCTATACTATACTTTGCAGCTTGCAATTGGGGCACTCTGAAGGCAGGAGGAGCCAGAAGTGTCGATGGGGGACCCCAGAAGAGAAGGATCGGGGCTGCTCTGTGCAAAACCATTACACAGAGCAGGTAAGTATAACATGTTTGTTGTTTAAAAAAAAAATACTTTAAAGACTGTGTGCATGGAAGATCAACATCTGAACCCTGAGAAGGTGAAGGCTGATAGACTGGAGGTAAGTAATAGAAGGCAGTACAAATAATGCAAAAAAAAAAGTCTCAGCTTTTAGTAGTACTGTAATATAAAAGATTTCTGTCTCCCTTCCCCCCCCTTCATAGAGCTTCATGTCTGACTCCTAGTTATAATGCCCGTTTATCCTACATCTGAGTGTGTCTATTATCATACCTCCCAACTTTCTGAGATGGGAATGAGGGACACCTATAAGAAAAACTATGTAGTCATAGGACACCCCCCCCCTACCACGCCCCCTTAAAGGAGAATTATGCAAATAAAAATTAGTTAAACCCACAAGTGATTTTTTTTTTTTACCACTACTATTCCTTTATATTGGCTTCTGTAATTTACAAATGCAACAATTTAGAAATTGGATGAAAGGTTTAGCACTGGGAAACAGTTTTTGAAAGATAAATAGTGTATTATATATACAACTATATAATATACAACATTATATATACAACTGTATAGATCAGACCAAAATGAGGGACAAATGGGGGGGGAAGAGGGACAGAGGGACATCGCTCCAAATCAGGGACAGTTGGGAGCTATGTATTATTATATATATGATATGATAAGTATAATATATTATTTCCTTCACTGTTTCACGGTATAAATGAACCCCTTATAGTAGCGATTATCTACAGGATTTGTTTGTCTCCCAGGGGCATGCTTTCCATGTGAATTGCTGACATACAGCTACCGGTTGTTTAGCTTTATTTGGCTACTAGCACTGCTGAGGTCTAGTTAAGCACATATGTCTTATGTATTGCGGACGCCTCTCTACCCTTGTTTGGCCTCTTAGTTACATAGTTACATAGTAGGTGAGGTTGAAAAAAGACACAAGTCCATCAAGTCCAACCTATGTGTGTGATTATGTGTCAGTATTACATTGTATATCCCTGTATGTTGTGGTCATTCAGGTGATTATCTAATAGTTTCTTGAAGCTATCAATGCTCCCCGCTGAGACCACCGCCTGTGGAAGGGAATTCCACATCCTTGCCACTCTTACAGTAAAGAACCCTCTACGTAGTTTAAGGTTAAACCTCTTTTCTTCTAATTGTAATGAGGGGCCACGAGTCTTATTAAACTCTCTTCTGCGAAAAAGTTTTATCCCTATTGTGGGGTCACCAGTCCGGTATTTGTAAATTGAAATCATATCCCCTCTCAAGCGTCTCTTCTCCAGAGAGAATAAGTTCAGTGCTCGCAACCTTTCCTCATAACTAAGATCCTCCAGACCCTTTATTAGCTTTGTTGCCCTTCTTTGTACTCGCTCCATTTCCAGTACATCCTTCCTGAGGACTGGTGCCCAGAACTGGACAGCATACTCCAGGTGCGGCCGGACCAGAGTCTTGTAGAGCGGGAGAATTATCGTTTTATCTCTGGAGTTGATCCCCCTTTTAATGCCAATATTCTGTTTGCTTTATTAGCAGCAGCTTGGCATTGCATGTCATTGCTGAGCCTATCATCTACTAGGACCCCCAGGTCCTTTTCCATCCTAGATTCCCCCAGAGGTTCTCCCCCCAGTGTATAGATTGCATTCATATTTTTGCCACCCAAATGCATTATTTTACATTTTTCTACATTGAACCTCATTTGCCATGTAGTCGCCCACCCCATTAATTTGTTCAGGTCTTTTTGCAAGATTTCCACATCCTGCGGAGAAGTTATTGTCCTGCTTAGCTTAGTATCGTCTGCAAATACAGAGATTGAACTGTTTATCCCATCCTCCAGATCGTTTATGAACAAATTAAATAGGATTGGTCCCAGCACAGAACCCTGGAGAACCCCACTACCCACCCCTGACCATTCTGAGTACTCCCCATTTATCACCACCCTCTGAACTCGCCCTTGTAGCCAGTTTTCAATCCATGTACTCACCCTATGGTCCATGCCAACGCACCTTATTTTGTACAGTAAACGTTTATGGGGAACTGTGTCAAATGCTTTTGCAAAATCCAGATACACCACGTCTACGGGCCTTCTTTTATCTAGATGGCAACTCACCTCCTCATAGAAGGTTAATAGATTGGTTTGGCAAGAACGATTCTTCATGAATCCATGCTGATTACTGCTAATGATATCATTCTTATTACTAAAATCTTGTTTATAGTCCCTTATCATCCCCTCCAAGAGTTTACATACTATTGATGTTAGGCTAACTGGTCTGTAATTCCCAGGGATGTTTTTTGGGCCCTTTTTAAATATTGGTGCTACATTGGCTTTTCTCCAATCAGCTGGTACCATTCCAGTCAGTAGACTGTCTGTAAAAATTAGGAACAACGGTCTGGCAATCACCTGACTGAGTTCCCTAAGTACCCTCGGATGCAAGCCATCTGGTCCCGGTGATTTATTAATGTTAAGTTTCTCAAGTCTAATTTTAATTCCGTCCTCTGTTAACCATGGAGGTGCTTCCTGTGTTGTGTCATGAGGATAAACACTGCAGTTTTGGTTACTGAAGCCCCCCTGATCAGGAATCCAAGCTTTTCTCTACCCCTGTACACAGACTTAGCCAAATAAACCGTTTTTGACTCGTACTTCCAAAAAACTCATCGCCCATCTGACTCTGATTATCTGTTCCATGTTTGAACCTTGGCCGTGTCCTGAAGAAGCCTAACGGCGAAACGCGTAGACATACAAGGGCTCACTGCACCTAAACACAGATGCATATATGCAATGCTTTTTATCTCATTTTGATTATTCTTTGTTATATAAACTTCAATAAACTTATTTCATTGTATTATTTTCCCTCTCCATTGTTTTCATAGCCTATAAAGTCCGCCTTTTTCGGTAATACTCAGTACTACCCCTGTTTTGGTCCCTATCTGCTCTCTTTGTACTATAAAGGGCTAATTTTAGTTTTTTTTTTAACCCCAGGATGACCGGTGATACAAAAAAAAAAAAAACATGCTACTGCTACTAAACGTCTTAGGCCTGGTTCACATCTATGTGTTTTTTTGGTGGTTTTTGCAGAAACGCACTGCAGTTCATTTAACATGGTTTCCTATGGGACACGTTCACATCTATGCCTTTTTTCAGCCGCTGCGTATTTGGAAAGGGTCAGGGACCTTTTTCAAACGCAAAACGGTGCTTTTTTTGGTTCAATAGACTTCAATGGAGAAGCTGCAGAAAAAACATGTAGTGCGTTTTCGCAGCAACTTGCATTTTTAAATCTGAACAACAACAAATTGGCCAAAAAAAAAGCATAAGAAATGCAAACCGCAGCAAAATCACGTGTGGAAAAAATGCAAACGCACAGCAAAAAGCAGTGCACAAACGGATCAAAAGCAAACTGCATAGGCGTGAACTGAGCCTTATGCTGGCCACACACGTATAGATTTTCGGATGAGAATAGTCATACGAAAAATCTTTGTACATTTGCTGAACGAAAGAATGTTATTTGAAAATTTCACTTGCTTTTAACATTCAGTTTTAAAATGAATAATTTCAGAATGAAAACCACATCCACTGTCTGAGAGTTCCCTAGACCAAGAAGTTTTCCTTTCTGCTGCTTTGAATTTTCCGATCACTGTGGTCGAAAAGAACATCCATCTGACCCCACTAATGATTAGAAAACCAAACGAACGTTCTTTAAATTACTTTTTTTGAAGACATTGTTTTTGTATGGCCAGCGTATAATATATTACAGTTCTGTATGAAAATCGGCAAAACAGTCTTTAATTTTTTTTTTTTCTTTAGATAAAAAAAATGGATCTCCGAGTCTGATGATATTTACCAGATTTAACCTCTAATAGCATATACACTATATATCTACTCTAATAGTATATACAGGATATATCTCCTCTAATAGTATAGACAGTATATATCTCCTCTAATAGTATATACAGTATATATCTCCTCTAATAGTATTTACAGTATATATCTCCTCTAATAGTATAGACAGTATATATTTCATCTAACAGTATATACAGTATATATCTCCTCTAACAGTATATACAGTATATATTTCATCTAATAGTATATACAGTATATCTCCTCTAATAGTATATACAGTATATATCTCCTCTAATAGTATAGACAGTATATATCTCCTCTAACAGTATATACAGTATATATTTCATCTAATAGTATATACAGTATATCTCCTCTAATAGTATATACAGTATATATTTCATCTAATAGTATATACAGTATATCTCCTCTAATAGTATATACAGTATATATCTCCTCTAATAGTATATACAGTATATATCTCCTCTAACAGTATATACAGTATATCTCCTCTAATAGTATATACAGTATATATTTCATCTAATAGTATATACAGTATATCTCCTCTAATAGTATATACAGTATATATCTCCTTTAATAGTATATACAGTACATATCTCCTTTAATAGTTTATACAGTATATCTCTCCTCTAATAGTATATACAGTATATCTCTCCTCTAATAGTACATACAGTATATATCTCCTCTAATAGTATATACAGTATATATTTAATCTAATAGTATATACAGTATATATTTAATCTAATAGTATATACAGTATATCTCCTCTAATAGTATATACAGTATATCTCTCCTCTAATAGTATATACAGTATATATCTCCTCCTAATAGTATATGCAGTATAAATCTCCTCCTAATAGTATATGCAGTATATATCTCCTCTAATAGTATATACAGTATATCTCCTCTAATAGTATATGCAGTATATATCTCCTCCTAATAGTATATGCAGTATATATCTCCTCCTAATAGTATATACAGTATATCTCCTCTAAAAGTATATACAGTATATCTCCTCTCCCCATTGAGAACGTCAACGTATGACGAAACGCGTCTGGGAGGGGCGTGCTGACGTCACCACGTCGTTCGATTGAGGACGGGAGTGTGTCCGGAGGCCGGCTGGCTTCGTTTTATCGTTCTTACAGCTTTTAATTTCGTATCTATGTAAGTGGTACTCTTTTCTTAATAAATTCATATTACGCAGTATTACACTATTGGCTCTTTCATTATATATGTACTGCTGAGCCCGGGTTGAGTGGTCAAGACGCATAACACCGTTCCGGTCTGGAGTCCGGCTGGGACCGCAATATATCTGCCCTCTCTGCTTTGCATATCTGGTAAGGGGACATTCCCTAAGGTTCGTTATCATTATCTGCTCCTTGGTGTTTGGTTCCTGGTCCTATTGAATCTGCACATAAGGGTCTGCCTTCTGGTAAGCAGTTCGCACTAATAGTTTTCTCAGCACCTGGTGGGATTTCCTTTCACATACCTTTGGGGTGATTAATACACGCTGACTGTCCAGTTATATCTGGTAAGCAGATTTTGGAAGTCTTTGTAGCTTTCACCCATTCACTTCTATTTTGCATGATTGCATGATACTCACTATATTGTCCTAGCTATTTAGCACAGGATTTTATATGATCACACATGATTTATGGCTGGTTGAGTGTCACTTTTTTTCTGGTTTGGAGTGTTGTTTATGTAAACAATATTATGCTATATTTTTGTCATATTGTTTTCGGACCATACTTGGTGGATCCACGGGACGAGGGCGTCCTTCCTGCTTCATCTGGATTGTTTATCTAAAAGGCCCAGGCTGGGTTTAAGCCACTCGCCCTTTTTTGGCTTACTTCTGGTAAGCGCAATACCTATTGGTGTGTTCCGCAAACTGTGTCCGTTATCACTGTTTCTTTTTGGATGAAGTTTATGTCACAAACCCATCTTCCTTCCTTTTGGATTTTAATTGGGACTATTTATTCTTTATATGAGACTTCACAGTCGGACTATTGTTCAAATCACTTTATAGCGCGGTTCTTTTCTCCTTTTTTTGATATCTCCTCTAATAGTATATGCAGTATATATCTCCTCCTAATAGTATATGCAGTATATATCTCCTCTAATAGTATATACAGTATATCTCCTCTAAAATTATATACAGTATATCTCCTCTAATAGTATATACAGTATAAATCTCCTCTAATAGTATATCTCCTCTAATAGTATATACAGTATATATCTTCTCTAATAGTATATACAATATATCTCCTCTAATAGTATATACAGTATATATCTCTTCTGCCTGTTATTCTCAGAGTGGATTAGAGATTTTGCTCCCTAACCATATAGTTGGTTATTTATATTTACCACTGTATAGAGATATTTAAGAATAAATGGCCTTTTTTTTATACTTTACATATTAACTAGATTATACACCACACTTTTTTTAAGGTTATTATCCGATTATTCGAAACAATAATGGTCCAACTAATCAATTATGAAAAGAATCGTTAGTTGCAGCCCTAAATCTTGTAAATCATAGAGAGAGATACACAAAAGCTGCTCTGTATCCTGTGATGTACGAAAAAGAAATCACACATACACACACACACACATATATATATAGGTAGAACTGGATGGACCTGGATGTGTCTTTTTTCAACTTTATAAGCTATGTAGCATGTATATCGTATATCACATCCATTGTTTGGCCACGGCACCCTCCACCGTGGGCCCATTGGACTTGCACCTTTGAAGGAATGAGCCTATTCAGCTTGTATTCATTTAAAAGAACACAAAAAATATGGAGCAGATTACATATTCATAACAACTCCCTTGGCAGACTGCGAGATAAAAGCGTAGTTTTTCATTACACGAGACAGAATTACAGCATGGAAAACATGATCACATTTCATTTCAGCCACGTTATAGTAAATCTGTACAGAGAAGGACTCTATAGATTAGTATATTATTTAATGTTATGGCTCAGGTGGAATTCACAATGTAAATATTCATATACAGACTTCTATTCAGTGTAAAACGATAACAAGGCTAAATAAAGGGAAGAATGTCTCTTGCTACTTACAGTTTAGAGTCCAATTTAAGCAAGAATCCCAGGCGGTCATATTCTGGAAGAAGAAGGAACACAATGTTTATCTCACAGGTTTAAGAGGAAATGAAAAGCAAAGTGTCAATTGTTCCATTGTTTTCAGCTTGAGGACAATAATACTCAACACAAAAGAATACAATGTACTAAGAGTAATTATTGAAGAATTTGTTTTAAGTAAATTTTTAGGGATTTTTTGCTCTGTTATTTATTCATTTTAGAAATTTGTAGTTTAGCTAGAAGAAGGGTATTTATTGCGATTTAGCTCTGCGCTACTTTAACTGGTAATTGAGCAGTCATGCAACACTGTAGCTAGATAAAAAAAAAAAAATCAATTTTCACATAAATAGAGCTTTCTTTTGGTGGTATTTGATCATCACTGGAATTTTTTTTCTTCTTTTTTTTTTTTTTTTTGTTTGTTTTCAAATTAAGAAAAAGTTTTTTTGAGAAATAAATTACAAAACAATAAGCAGTACACACAGAGTAATTCCAAGACAGTCTCACAAATACATCAAATACCCGCAAAGAACATTACATGCCGTTGAACAAGCACAATAATACAAACGTATTACACCTCAGACATATACAGCGCTTTGAAAAAGTATTCATACCCCTTGAAATTTTCCAAATTTTGTCATGTGACAACCAAAAACGTAAATGTATTTTATTGGGATTTTATGTGATAGACCAACACAAAGTGGCACATAATTGTGAATTGGAGGGAAAATGATAAATGGTTTTCAAAATGTTTTACAAGTAAATATGTGAAAAGTGTGGGGGGGGCATTTGTATGGCGCCCCCCGGAGTCAATACTTTGTAGAACCTCCTTTCTCTACAAGTCTTTTTGGGGATGTCTCTACCAGCTTTGCACATCTAGAGAGGGACATTTTTGCCCATTCTTCTTTGTAAAATATCTCAAGCTCTGTCAGATTGGATGGAGAGCGTCTGTGAACAGCAATTTTCAAGTCTTGCCACAGATTCTCATGTCTTATGTATTGCGGGTGCCACTCTACCCTTGTTTGGCCTCTTCCTGATCAGGAATACAAGCTTTTCTCTGCCCCTGTACACAGACTTAGCCAAAGAAACCGTTTTTGACTCGTACTTCCAAAAAACTCATCGCCCATCTGACTCTGGGTACATTTTAGATTATAACCCAAATTAAGATAGAGAAATATTTCTCTTATCTGTTCCGTGTTTGAACCTTGGCCGTGTCCTGAAGAAGCCTAACGGCGAAACACGTAGACATACAAGGGCTCACTGCACCTAAACACAGATGCATATATGCAATGCTTTTTATCTCATTTTGAGATAAAAAAACTTTATCAAAAAGCTGAGGAATAAGTCCAAAAGCTCCATGCTGTATCAACCTTTAAGATGTCCATTTGCAGATAAGCAATAATTGTCCATTCTTTTAAATATCCTCAAACTTGGTAAGGGTTTTGCATAGGTATAAGCCTGATGATCTTCAAGATGTGGCTTTGGTCCATGTGGCAGCCAACAGGATATGCTAAATAATTTAAAAAAAAGGTATTGTTGGTAGATGATTAGGCTGAGCAATATTCTAACATGGTAATCCTGAGTTTGATACTTATGAGGTTTTCTACATCCTAAAAAAATAAATGAGCAGCACCACAAAATGGGGAGCAGACCACCCACAATGAAATAGCCATGGAAACAGAGAGGAGAGATCAAGGAATGAATTTCAATCGTTTGGGAGTAAAATGCCTTCAAAGATCTTGTCTTAAGCCTTTTTTTTTTTTTTTTAGGCACTGGGCCAATCCCTCCTTTTGGAGTACATACTAGATATTTCTCTATATACTATTTTCTTTCCCCCTTCTACCCTTCTTTCTTTTAACCTTTCTTACACTTTACTTTTGCCTTCTTAGGGACATACTATATATATATATATATATATATATATATATATATATATATATATATATATCTATGTTTTGGGCTCTAGTTCAAAGAAGTGCAACCAAACTGACAAGAGGCATGGAGGAGCTCAGCTATGAGGAAAGATTAGAGGAACAGGATTTATTCTCGCTGGAGAAGAGGAGATTAAGGGTGGATATGATTTCCACGTATAAATACATAAGGGGTCCATATATAGTGAACTTGGTGTTGAGTTATTCCCTTTAACCACTTGCCACGCGGCTCTCGTTCAGGGGGAACGTCATATGATGGCCCACCAGAACGACTGCTCTTGCGCAACCCCACGCCTTTGCCGTGTTGCTAGGACACAGCACGATCCCGATCTGTGTAAAGACCCACGGCCCTTTAACCATGTGATCATCTGTGTCCAATCACAGCCAGTCACATGTAAACACGGAGATGCCGGTAATCGTCGCTCCTCGCCTCACACTGACAGAGTGTGAGGAGAGCCGATCAGTGCCATCTCCTCAGGGGACTGATCACCAGTGCCCTGATTACAATTAGTGCCCACCAGTGCTAGCAATGATTGCCCACCCCTGCCAGCAATCAGTGCCAGCCAGTGCCCACAATTGCCACCAATTTGTGCCCACAAGTGCCAGCAGTCAGTGCCCACAAGTGTCAGCAGTCAGTGCCCACAAGTGCCAGCAATCGGTGGCCATTAGTGATGCCAGTCAGTGCTGGCTATCAGTGCTGCCCATCAATCCTCATCACTGGTGCCCATTAATGCCACCCATCAGTGCGGCCCATCTGTGCCGTCTATCTGTGCCTACCAGTGCAGCCTATCTGTGCCCAGTGCCCACCATCATAATAAGCATCACATAAGTGCGGCATATTCGTGCCTCCTCATCAGTGCCACCTAATCAATGCCCAAAAGTGCCGCCTCATCAGTGCAGCCCATCAGTGCCGCCTCATCAGCGCCCATCAGTGAAGGAGAAAATTTACTTGGTTTTCACACCTATGTCCTTAAATTGTATCATTTCAATACTCTATGATAGTAATTGCACAATTAGATGTTGTATGCCAAACGAACATGACATAGATGCAATATATATCTTGAACATGAGTATTTATTGTGATTCTTTATTTGTAGTTGATCAGATGCCACATTTTATGTCCTGAGGAAGCTCCAGCAAGCGAAACATCGTCGAGAAAGTGGTATTAATCCCTGTATCACATTTCTATTGGAACTACTGTATTTGTTAATATGAAATTGTCTCATGTCTTTTTAAGGATTTATAAATAAAATATGTATTTTTTTATCAATATTATAAAAATATTTATTACTTATTGAACACCTAAAAAATCCCGAGGCCTATGACCTCTAGTCCCTTATTCTGTTTGTTGTAAACCTTGAATGTATTTGTTACAATGCGTAACCAATCAATAAAAACAACTGAGCATAAGGTGAGGGACCAAATCGTATTTCCATTGCCCTCACCGCTCTTGTTAGTCCTGAACATTTTTTAAAAAATATAATTTTGTACAGAAAGATTTTTTTTTTAATACATTCAATCATTCTTACAGCACTGCCATATTACTCCTCACTTTTCAGTTACAGCCATTTACAGCAACCCAATACTGCCAGCAGAGCATCCAATCTTATCACTTGTTCTGCAATCTTAACTCACTCCACGGGGCCAACTTAGGTACGATCGAATTTAAGGCTGAACTCCAGCCAACCAGCTAAATACTCAGATGAAAAACATATATGGAAGTAGTTTTCCCTCGCCAAAGGATTTGTATTTGTGTCCCTCCGGTCCTGGGATTTACATAGTTCTGCCATACAGCACAGCCCGGTCTGGCAGGGCAGGAGACCAGATTTTTCTCTGCTGCAGTTCCTTAACACTTACAGGCCTTGTCTCTACCTCAGCCAGCTCGGGGAGAGGAGAAGCAACAGACCGATAAGCTCATCTCTGTGTCACTCTGCTCAGCATGTTCCTTTGTTAGCACATGAGCTCCGCAGCAAAATAGACTGGCTGCTTGGCTGCTTCTTCCTTTCCCAGTGTGAGCTCTGCTCTAAAGGGACTGCTAGAGACTGATAACTGAATGCAGGCACTGCTTGTATTTGAAGTGATTGTAAAGTCTCGTTTTTTTTTCCTATAAAAATAACAAACATGTTATACTTACCAGCTCTGTTGCAGTGGATTGTCACAGAGCAGCCCCGATCCTCCTCTTCTCGGGTCCCTCTATTGTGATCCTGGTCCCTCCCTCCTGTTCAGTGCCCCCACAGCAAGCAGATTGCTATGGGGGCACCCGAGCCGATTTACAGCTCCCTGTGTCCATTCAGACACGGATCCCTGACATGGCCCCGCCCCCTCTCCCCTGATTGGCTAGCTGACTTTGATTGACAGCAGCTGGAGCCAATGGCGCCTTTGGTGTGTCTCAGCCAGTCAGGAAGAAGAATCTCGGATGGCTTAGACACTGGTGGAAATCGCTGGACAGAGAGGGACATCAGGTAAGTGTTAGGGGGGACTGCTGCACACAGAAGGCTTTTTATTTTAATGTATATAATGCATCTTCTGCCTTTACAACCCCTTTAAAGGGTTAGTTCACCTTTTCAGAAAAAATTAAAAGGAAAACTAACATCCCCCCCTCTGCTGTACTCGTGTACATTGTGGGCGAGAAGAGCGGTTATTGCCCATGCAGCTGATGCAACGGTAAATCCCCGCTCTTTTTTCCCTTATTTCTGTAGAGCTTCCGGGGAACGTTCAGAACGATTCTGATTGGTCAGTATTGGCATGTGACTGCTTTGACCAATTGGAATAGCTTTTATCTATTCCAGAGGCCCTACAGAAAGCTGAGGAAGAAGAATGTGGATTTCAAAATCTTGGACACCTGCACCTGCCATGTGGGCACTGACGGCTCATCACCCACAGAGGTAAGTACAGCGAGAAGGGGGGGGGAGTTGGGGGTGATGAGGGGGTAGATCGTTAGTTCACCCTTTCATTTTTTCTGAAAAGGTGAGCGTACACTTTAACTGCTTGCTTACTGGGCACTTAAACCCCCCTCCTGCCCAGACCAATTTTCAGCTTTCAGCGCTGACACACTTTGAATGACAATTGAGCGGTCATACAACACTGTACTCATATGAAATTTTTATCATTTTTTTCCCATAAATAGAGCTTTCTTTTGGTGGTATTTAATCACAGCTGGGATTTTTATTTTTTGCTAAACAAACAAAAAAAAGATGGAAAATTTTGAAAAAAAAAAAATCATGTTTCATAGTTTGTTATAAAATTTTGCAAACAGGTAATTTTTCTCCTTCATTGACATGCGCTGATGAGGCGGCACTGGTGGGCACTGATGAGGCTGCACTGATGGGCACGGATAGGCACAGTTAAGGCGGCACTGATGGGGACAGATAAGGCGGTACTGATGGGCATAGATAAGGCGGCACTAATAGGTGCTGATGGGTGGCACGGATAGGTGGCACTGATGGGCACTGATGTGCAGCACTGTTGTTGTGGCAATGATTGTGGGTGCTGATGAGTGGCACTGTGGGCACTGATGGGTGATGCTGGTGGGCACTGGTAGGCAGCACTGCTGCCTATTGCTAGGTGTCCCTGCAGGGGGCACAGATGATCGCCATGATCGGGACTGATGTCCCTCTCACGGCCACTGGTGATCGGCTTTTTTTTTCCTCCTCACGCTGTCAGCGCGAGGAGGAAAAATAGCCGATTACTGGCTCTGTTTACATCACATGATCAGCTGTCATTGGCTGACAGCTGATCATGTGGTAAGGGGTCGGGACCGACCCCTTACTCTGATCTGTGATCAGGCAAGTCTCATAGACTCGCTGATCACCGAGCGGGCCGCGCGTTTCCTGCAGGGGGCGCGCAGGCCGCTCGTGCACGGGACGACGTCAATAGACGTCGTCCCAGCAATGTAGGTCCACGCTGTTGCCGTCATTTGGCAATAGCGCGGATCTTAAGAGGTTAAGCAAATACCCTAATTAAAGCAACAATAATAAGAAGCTGCATGCATTTGTGTCTTTTATAATCTCTTATTTTATATTCAGCTTTAAAAACTAACCTACCAGTATGTTTTTTGGTTGTAAAAAAACCACTCCCTTTGGAAGACTCTCACAGATACAAGGAGGAGAACAAACAAACTCAAATGGAGGGCCAAGCTCTGCTCCATAGATGAGAGAAATCACGTATCTGACATCTAGAGAAGCCAACGTGAGCCATTTTGAAGAAGAAAATGGTTGAAAAGGCCCAGAAAGCATAACAAAACCGGAGTCACATTCCCCTCCTCAGTCTGCCCATCAGTCATGGCTTTCTGGGAAATATCGCTCAATAAATGTTTATGTAGAGATAACATTACCCATCATTTATGAAACGTACATTTCACATGCAGACTAAGAATAGGGCCACTAATTCTGTATATTAAACCAGGAATGAACAAACTTCCTGGGCCCCACGACCTGCGCTGCCGGTTGGAATATATGGGAGATATACATTTTGAGCAACCTCAGGACCAACGCAACGTGCTCACCCAACTGGCCAGCCATAGCGTGGGAAGCGGGTTTCCATACACCGTGTCCGCTCTTCTCAGAAGTTGGAATTGACAGTTACAAATGTAATAACCAAGTTATACAAGATGAATGTTTAAATAGACGTTGGTGGGAAAGCAATAAATGTCTGATGAGTGTTTAGTTAGCGCAGAGTGGAAAGATATGGAAGGGTTGTACGCTTCGAGTTGCCATGAAGGAAGACTAAGGGTTCCCATAATCTGTGGGGGTCTAATATATAGCCACCATCATCACATCCTGGGCAGCTGAACTCATTTATTATCAATATCAGACATTTTACAGGGCATCAAAAATATTCCCAGATTTGTGAACCTCAGTGGTCAAGTACTTAACATAAACAAAGAAGCTTTGAATTCCAGCTAGGGCCCCCCACCAAAGTTTACCTCTCCTCTAGCAAATTGCTGGATTAGCTACACTAACTACAACAAAAGCTCTAAATATTGACCTAAATCTATGATTATCTGGTGCGTTGGGTCCCAAGTCTGCGATCTTCTGGACTGAAGAGTGGTAGGTCCTTCTTTGGGTGGCCACCTCACTGTCTGGATAATGTGCCTAGCAGCAGAGGCAATGCTGTCTATCCAGAAATCAACAGGAAGGCAGTGAATATGCTGATTCACAATTCAACGAGTTTCTATCCTGCTGTAGAGCAAGCAGACGCTACCTACATGAAAGTGGCAACTCTTCTCTGAATTCAGGAGCAGCATTCTTACCACAAAGGAGCTGCATGAGGTGGACATTGTTGGCAAGCTAACAGGTCTTTTGGGGACTTTTCGGGGGGAGTAAGGCATAACTGTAATTGCAGATACAAGTCCTGAGAATTTACTTAAACTGGACCAGACAGAATCTAAAGCAGCTGTGTGCAGTAACCAAACAGCTTCTATCTTCAGCATGTTCAGTTAAGCTTCGAATATGAAAGCTAGAAGCTGACTGGTTGCCATCCACAGCTGCTCCAGATTCTAAGATTCTAGTCTTCGTAAATTCCTCTCATTGTTTTTTTATGGGAGGCCATCGTTTATAGCCCAGATACATCCTAAATATAGAACCATTTATCCAACTGTCCATCCAAAGCCATTGGTTTATAGACCAGATACATCCTATATATATAGAGCCATTTATCCAACTGTTCATCCAGATTCTTTGGTTTATAGACCAGATACATCCTAAATATAGAGCCATTTATCAACTGTCCATCCAGAGTCTCTGGTTTATAGATCGGACACATCCTAAATATAGAGTAATTTATCCAACTGTCCATCCAGAGCTGTGTTCTGAGCTTTCTCCAGGTTGTAATCCCAGATCGGGACCTGAAGTTTAAAGGTTCCAAAGTGTCTTGAGTGGGGAAGAACCTTCAGTCCTGTGCCTGGACTTTGCTGGATGCCTGTAATCTGTGTGATTGCACAGGTGTGCAGGGTCATTATAAGCCAGGTCTGAGAATAGCTCAGGGCAGTTGCTGCCATTTGGACACAGCAAGTGTGTGAAGATAGAGATAGCCATGTGCTCTAGCCCAGAGGGTTGATTTGTAGTGGGAGAGGAGACCCCGTGTTGCAGGGACTTCTTGCCCATACAGCTACGTGGTTCTGGTGAAACTGAAAAAACAAAGGTGACTAGTCAGTCCACAGAGGAGGCTGGAGGAAGTCTAAGTTCCAAAGGAGTGTGTGAGAACCCGTGATGCTGGGCAAACCCTATCAGGAGGCCAGGAGTGGTCCCGTACAGCAAGGTGCCAGGACAAGAAGGCTGAGGGAGACTTAAAAAAAAAAAAAAAAAAAACAGTGGTCAGGGAAACCATTGCTAATAAAGGGGGAGCTGCTGAAGTGTAGCCAGGAGGGCCCACATTTTCTATTGCCTATTGTTGCTTTGTGAAGCTGAAACTTCTGCGTGGGCAACCTTGCAAAGGCTTTGATTTTTGTTTAAATAAAAGCGATCTGACAAGCCTTTACAACATAGTTCGAACTGGCATTGACTTTGCTTAAAAAACACATCTACCAACCACCTGAGTCTAATCACCCCATATCAAAACACTAATGAGTCCAACAAAGAAGATTCATTTTGTCAAAGGTGATTTGACTTGGTGCTTTGACGTGCTTGACTCATGGCATGAATAATCTGCACAAATATTTGCAATTAATCTTTTTCTCCAGAATCGACACAACCAAATATCACCATCATTTTTTTCAGAGCTGGCAGGGCCAAGGCATAACATAACACCCAAGCCAGCCAATGCATGTTATACAGTTGAAATGCCAGTTTTTTGAGATGTAAGAAAATCGGACCAAGATAAATAACTTCAGAACTTTTTCCACCTATAATGTGACCATAGTTGATTGGGGAAAAAAAAAAAAGAAAATAGATGCGTTTGTAAAGTGAGCCCATGCCGGTCCAAACTGTGTTTTAAGGGCATGGCAGCCCATTATTCTTGAATGAAATTAGAGCTCACAAACATGGATTTCTACCGCTCCTGTTAGCATTTGTCTTCCAGACCACAGGCTCCTCAGGCTCCCTTAGCTTTCCTGTCACCAGTGACTTGCTGTACGGGCCTACTCCTGGCCCCCCCATAGGGTTTTCCAGCCCTTCGAGCTTACTCTCTCTCTGGAGACTTCCAGATTCACTCCAGTCTCCTGGACCTGCTACCCGCCTCAGCTTTCTTGGCCTCCCAGACCTGCATAGCTGTCCCGACTTTCCCAGTCCTTGGGCAAGGAATCCCCCTCACAAGGGTTGCAGTCTTCAATTACCAGCCCTCCAGGCAGGGCTCTCTATCCGAAGGGCAGCAACTGCAACTGTTGTACGTCTGACAAGGCTTATAATGACCCTGCATACCTGTGCCCTCACATGGACTGCAGCTGTCTCACTAAGTCCAGATACAGGATTGAAGGTTCCTTCCCAGCCAAGGCACTTTGGAACCTTCAAACCCGAGGCCCTGATCCGGGCCCACAAAACCCAGAGAAGACTTTCTTTCTATGCTCACAATAAGCATGCCACATCCTCTTAGACCATAACTTTGTGAATCCTGTGTCCTTTCCTCCTAAATTCCCATAGTAGCAGGGCCTCACACTGTCACACTTATAATTAGGAATGTGGCTGTGTTCAGAACCAACCATTCACATTCAAATCAATGTTAAATAGTAGTCAGTACACACCTGCCATCAATGAAAGTGATTCTAATTAAGCCCATATAAAGTTCAGCTGTTCTATTAGGATTTTTCTGATATTTACTCAGTTACCTCTTACAGCAAAAGCCATGATCCACAAAGAGCTTACAAAGCATCAAAGTCATCTCTGGAAAGTATCAGTCAGGAGAACGTACGAAAATCCTAGGAACACAGTGAAGACGACCACCAACAAGTGGAGAAAATATGGCACAACAGTGACATTACCAATAACTGGGTGTTCCTTCAAAATTGATGGAAAAAGAAAAAAACTGATCCAGGAGGCTGTCAAGAGGCCTACAGCAACAATAAAGGAGCTGCAGGAATTTCTGGCAAGTACTGGTTGTGTACTACATGTGACAATAATATCTTGTGTTCTTCGTATGTCTTGGCCGCGGGCAAGAGTGGCAAGATAGAAGTCTTTTCTTACCAAGATAAACATCCAAGTTTGGTTGCATTTAGCAAAAACCAACATCAAGTCTCCCAAAAGCATGTGGAAAAATTAGTCATGGTCTGATGAGATCAAGATTGAACTGTTTGGCCATAATTCCAAAATGTATGTTTGGCGTGAAAACCAACACCGCGCATCACCAAAAATCACCATACCCACAGTGAAGCATGCCATGCTTTGAGGCTTTTTTCTTCAGCTGGATCTGGGGTTTGAAGCTGGGTTTACAAATATACGAATTGGAATGCGGGTTTCCCCATCCAATTCGCATGACAAGAGAGTGTGCCCGGCTCTCAATGGAGCTGGTTCACACAGCTCCAGGGTGGGTCCTGTGCGTCTTTGGTTCAGATTCAGGTGTGAATTCAGACAAAAATTCGGACCTGATTTGCACCTGAATCTGTGTACAGGGAGGCACCCATGCTGTGAGCTGTGGCCACAGCATATGTGCACAGAGCCTTAGTCAAGGTTGAGGGACTTATGTACAGTTCCATTAATCAGTCAACTTTGGCACAAAACCTTCAGGCCTTTGCTAAAAAGCTGAAGATGAAGCAGAATTTCACCTTTTTAGCACAACAACCCAAAGCAGACCTCCAAACCAACAAAAGAATGGCTTCACCAGAAGAAGATGAAAGTTTTGGAATGGACCAGCCAGACACTGGACCTGAATCCAATTGAAAAACTGTGGGGCAACCAGAAGAGAGCTGTGCACAGGACATGCCCTTGCAATCTGACAGATTTTTAATGAAGAGTGGGCAAAGATTCCCAAGGCAAGCTGTACCTTGCTGATAAGACTCCTACCCCAGAAGTCTGAATGTTGTCATAAAATCAAAAGGTGCTTCAGCAAAGTATTAATTCAAGGGTGTGCATATTTATGCAACCTCATTATTATAATTTTTTTAATTTCCCTTTTTAACAAGCTGACCTCGAGAAGATTTTACCCCCTTCATGACCAGGGCATTTTTTGCTATTTAGCACTTTGCTACTTTAATTGGCAATTGCGCGGTCATGCAACACTGTACCCAAATTACATTTATATAATTTTTTTCACACAAATAGAGCTATATAAATGAAAAAATACAGAAAACTTTGAACAAAACCCAAGTTTTTCTTCATTTCTGTTATAAAAATTTGCAAACAAATAATCTCTTTCTTTATAAATTTAGGCCAAAGTGTATACTGCTACATTTCTTTGGTAAAAATAACCCAAATCAGTGTTTATTATTTATCCCTTGTTCACAGAAGCCGCGACTTTGAATCCGACATTCCTGCGTGACTTCATCACGGCTTACATACGACTTCTTTAACAGAAGTCAACGCAAGTCCTGTTCGCATCAAAGTAGTACAGGGACCTATTTCTAAGTTGGAGCGACTTAAGTCGCACCGATTAGAGCGGTTGCATTGCAGTTAATGGGGCACAACTTGTCATGCAACTTTGAACTTTCAGGTCGTGTGAACCAAAGGCTTAGTCTGCGTGAAAGTTATAAAGTTTAGAAACTACAGGATATATATTTGAAAATTGATCAATCCTGATGTACTGAAGACCTATCTCGTTTCTTGAAGCCCTAAAATGCCAGGACAGTACAAATATCACCCCTCCGCCCACCACCACAGCCACCACCAAATGACCCTATTTTTTGAAAGCAGATATTCCAAAGTATTTAGTAAGAGACATGGAGATTTTTTTTTTTAAGTGTGTAGTTTTTTTGTCACAATTTTTTGGGAAAATGAAGAAATTAAGTACATTTTTTTAATTTTTTTATATACTGTCACCAGTGCAGTACAGCATCATCATATGACTCGTGTGGCGTTGATCAGTGACTGCTGACATTATGTAAAAAAAAAAAATAATAATAATCATTTTTTTATTATTATTATTATTTTTTTTTACATGCTCTCATCACTGTCACCATAATTTAGGGATTTTTTTTTTACATTGTGGCTGCTTGTTACAGTGATAATCACTGTATCAGCAATCGTTTGAATGGTCATGAATGGTTTTCATTCATGGTTCATTGCTTACTATTGTGATGCTGTGATTGGCTCACAGCTATCACATGGTACAGGGTGCTGTGATTGGCCCAGGCACCATGTGATCACTGGTGACCAATCACAGGTCACACACACAGTAGTAAACAATGATCTCAGGAATGGTTTTCCATTCATGACTTTAGTTTACTACATGGCGTGATCGCACAACGATCTGGGCCAGTGGACACAGCGGTTGCAGATTGCGTTGGGCCCCTAATCTACATGCAGGGCGCCGGATGCATGGATTTCAGTGGGTTTTTTTATTTTTTTTATTTATGAAGCACATGATTAGAGCCTGAGGCTCTAAATGGCTTCAAAAAAGGGTGGGCAGAGCACTGCATCCTGAGCCCACCCAGTTGTGTGACAATAGCAAATTAAAATTCGCTATTGTCTTCCTGATTCTCCTCCCGGCCAATCAGGAAGCTGGTCCTGAGACCAGCCGAGAGGAGAAGCGATCATATCGGCCACCGAGGGAAGCTGCCGAGGGAAACCGCCGAGGACGAAGCCACCGTGAAGCCGGAGACGCATGGTGAAGCCGCCGAAGAGGAAGGCGCCGAGATGAAGGAGGAGGAGACACAGGAAGGAGTCGAAAGCTGCTAGATGGGGTAAGTACTGGACTAGCGACCCCCCTCCCCCCCCAAATATACAGCAACATCCGCCACTGGCCTCAGTGGCTTATGTGCACCCCGGTGTGTTGCTGAGCCTGGTGGAGTCTCCCGCCAGCAGTAAATGTACCGCTGGCAGTTGGCAAGTGGTTAAGGATTTCAATTTGTTTATGCCAGAATAGCGCAGATGATAGGTCACATTCAATGTGGAAAAAACTCAGAAGTGATTTATCTTAGTCCGATTTTTTTTCCCATCTCAAAAACCTGGCATTTTTACAGGGGTGTACAAGCTTTTTATATCAACCGTAAAACACCCGGCAGGGTTGTGATATCGGTAGGCAGAGTACATGATGTCTGTGTAGAGGCGCCGACAGCTCAATTTATTCTAATGTGTCAAGGAACTGGTTGCTTTCAAACAAAGAAGGAGTAATAATTAATACATAGCTGTTTTCCTCAGTGCTGCTGTGACACTGAATGAATACTGTAAGCCTAATCTACCACCAGCATGAATATTCATTTGCTTTGAACTGACTGAGATCTCTAGAACTGATACAACAAAAGATCATCACCGACAATCCCAATCCTGGCATGATTGATGCATAAAATCTGGCCAATGGGTGAAATAAAACACCTACAGGCTTCCTTCAGGTGGAGGAGATTTGGATGATATGTAGCATGCTGACAGCTTGATTAATTCTACTGTCTTGAGGAATTAGCCCACAGCTAAATTAAATATATCTGTAATTAAAATAAAGTTTCTAGCAAACATCGCGGCTTGTGGCTGTCAAAGTTGAAACGATAAACTCGTCAACATAAGCGGCTGTATTTCACCGTGTCAGGGAGAGGATGTAGATAATCACCAGGCCATAGAACTGGGTGATTTACAGAACGTTATCTGCATGTCCCGAATCAGAGGAGACGAGCCAGAGCAGAACCCGACACTGGGAACGTGTTCACTCTTGTGAGACTTTCTGGAGAAGTTCTGCTGAGCCTAGACCACGCAGATGCTTGTCCATTTGTTCGGTGAATGGTCTGATATCTCAACGGCAACATGGGCCAGGTGCGCGTGCATGCACACGGCTATTATTATTATACAGGATTTATATAGTGTCAACAGTATGCGCAGCACTTTACAACATGAGGGCACCCAGTACAGTTACAATACAAATCAATACAGGAGGAATTAGAGGACCCTGCTCATTAGAGCTTACAATCTAGGAGGGAGGATCGAGTGACACAAAATGGTAATAACTGTGGGGGATGATCTGATGGAGAAAATAAAAGTACAGTTGTTGGGTGAAGGCAGGATAGGCTTCTCCTGAAGAGGAGGGTTTTTAGGGATCGTCTAAAAGGAAGCAGAGTAGGAGATAGTTGGACAGATTGGGGTAGGAAGTTCCATAGGATAGGAGAGGCTCGGGAAAAGTCCTGGTGGCGAGCATGGGAGAAGGTGATGAAGGAACTAGAGAGCAGGAGGTCTTGGGAGGAACGAAGGGAACGAGTAGGTTGGTATTTTGAGACTAGGTCAGTGATGTAGCTGGAGGCCGATTGGGGATGGCTTTGTAAGTTGTTGTTAGGATTTTGAATTTAATTAGTTGGGTGAGTGGCAGCCAGTGGAGGGATTGGCAGAGAGGGGTAGCAGACACTGAACGGTTGGTAGGGTGGATGAGTCTGGCAGAATTCATGAAGAACTGCAGGGGGGATAGCTTATGTAAAGGTAACCCCGTGAGGAGGGAGTTGCAGTAGTCAAGGCTGGAGATAACCAGGGAGTGAACTAGGAGCTTTGTGAGCTATCCAGAGACACGTTAAGAAGAACCACCTAGCACGGAGTACATGTATCCATCAGGGTAAATCCGCTGCGGGCAGTTGAACGTAGTCAGAGTGTGAGAGGTAGGTTCACACAAGTGAACATCAAGCTCCGCTACAAATTGGGGAAAACTGAGACATGAAATGTTGGTGCAACTGTACGGGAGGGAAGCCGTGAGCAGAAAATGAGTTAACGACTGGTTCAAACGCTTTCATGACAGGAAGGAAACGACTGAGGATGGCTGTCGACAAGCAGAACCCCAGATATGGTCGAGCGAGTGCAACAAATGCTGACACGAGATCGGCGAATGGCTCTGCGATTGATGGCGGAGAAACTGGGCATTAGCAAGGACACGGTGCGCACCATCGTCTGCCAAGATTTGGGTAAGCTTATCTGTTCCTGGTTTGTGCGGCACAAGTTGACAGACCTCTGAAGAATTCATTACCATGTGTGACCAGGATCCATGCTGCATCTGCGCAATCTGTGTGCGCCGATTCTTGTCTCAGAGTGGCCGTACCTGTTCTCGATCATTCACCCTACTCCCCTGATCTGGTGGCTGCAGACTTCTGTTTCCCCGCCTGAAGAGCATCATCATTTTGCGGACTTGGCAGCAATCCAAGAATGTGTGACAGCAGTTCTGCGATTAATTCCTAAATTTGCTGACAATTTCGGGAAGCTTTATGAACGTTGACAAAAGTGTGTTGTGAAGGATGGGGATTGTTTTGAAGGCCAATAAAGATATTTTGTTTGCATCTTCTGTTTTGTTTGTTTTCCGATTCCATTCACCAAACTTTTTAGACACACCTCATATAGTCCAATTATGGAGGCCACGTTATTCTCTATTTATTTATGACATTCTCTATTTATTTTATTACTTTTTTTTATATCCCTTTTAGATCTTTAATCTCTGTTCTTCTGTAGAAAAACATGAAATCAAAAGCACATGTTGTTTAAAGGAGAATTGTTGGGTAATGCCAAGGCCCATATCAACTGACTCACATCCTGTCCTTAGCGAGACAAATCAGGTAGACTTACTTCTTAACCCATAGAGATAAACAGAAGAAGAATATTATTCTGCCTTTGATTCAGAGGACCCAATAGCTAACACCAAAGCTATCTCCTTTCTGGAAAGGTGGGATCTGACTACCATAACGCCCCCCCCCCCCCCCCCAACTAGAAAAACTAAAGGAGAACTGTAGTGCTTCCAAAGTTTTCCTTTGATTTTCAGATATACACATGAAAATAATTAGCTTTATGTAAATCATGTTTTCTCAATGTGTTTTAATGTATTACTGTAACAAAAATGAACATTGAAGTGCCATACCACTGCTAAGAGGTCCAGATACAACTTTATTCCAAAAAAAAATAAAAAATGAGGGAGACAATCCAAAGAGCATCCAAGGCTTTTCGGATGTACAAAAAAAAAAAGAAAAAAAAGAAAAGCCCCCTTGGTCACCGCCGCTAAACTACCTGCTGACAAGGCCTGAGCTTGTAATCACATGGAAATAATACCAATATATGTCCTTATTATTTCTAGTGTATTCACATTGTTTTCAATGATGACCTGATGAAGGAGGCACCTTTGGCCTCCAAAACACGTTGGCTACTTTTTGGATTATCCCCCTGACTTTTGTTGGGATTAAGTTGTATCTGGGGCTCTTAGCAGTGGTGGGATGCTTCCGTTTTTGTTACATTCATTACACACTATAAGATTTTCTTCAGATTTTTTTTTGTTCAAATTTACCAAAACCATGTAGCGCAAGGGCCTGTCTGATTGCATGCAAATTGAAACTCTTAAGGTTTGACCTCTTATTATATGGTTTTGGTAAATCTGAAGACAAAAATCTGAACATAAAAAACAATAGTGTGTATGAGGCTTCAGCCAAGGTAACGGTGGCGATCCCCTGGGCTTTAGAAGCCACCTGCGAGGAAATCGTACTTACCTAGATGGATGCAGCATCGGACTGGTGGCTCTTAGACCGAGAACCGTGTGATCAAGCACCGCCGGTCACTCGGTTCTAAGGGCTCCCTGAGCAGAGAGCTGGCTGTCTGCCCTCCCCCTTCCTCTCGCTTACTGGAGCACTGGGCAGTGAAGGGGGCAGGAGCGGCCGGCTCAGGCTCTCAGCGGCTCGCTAGGAGACTGAGCCAGGTGTCGGCCCAGGCATGTGGGCGGATCTTGACTTAATCGTTGCGATCTTGCCCAAGCCGGGACCAGTTTCATGACATCAGCTGTCTGCTGAAAACGGGTCACAGGAGTGCAGAATAAACTGAACTCCTGTGTTCTACAGGAGAAGTACAGCCAAACGAGCTTTAACTATTTCAATGTATCAACACACTCTGATGAATTTATGTTTCGTTTGCTATTATATCTGCACATCAGTGTAGTCGTGTTTGTTTCCAGCTTAGCAGTGCTGCACAATGGTGGTGTCTTGCTGATCCTCATCCCACTGCATGGTTCCCACACAAGACAGCATGTACTTGATTAAAAACAATAAAATCTATTTGGCCTCTAATGATGTGCAACATTTTTAACATCCCCTTAAACATGTGATTTAAGCTGCCTAGCCTTCAAGTAATGAGCAGATAGCTGGGAGGTGGTGCTTGACCTTACCTTAAGTTATTTCTGCACTCAATATTGCACTGGTCAGGAAGTCGTGCTCTAAGGAGATCCAAATCTGATGACATGTACAAAGGATTAAAAGAGGCAACTTCAATGCCTGGATTAAAGACATCCATAAAGATTAGTTGAGTGTCATGTAAGTCTACAGTTTTGTCATGGCTTGGCATTTAGTGTGATGTGTTTGAGAGTCCACCAACCCAGCAGACACACTTCACAGAATTTTCGGGAGAAAAGTAGAGTTTAACTGGTATATTCTGCCTGGCCATGTATTGTTCCTGTGAAGTTTATAAACTTACTAAACAGCCACCGATCCACCCCAGGGCTGAATCAACTGCCTTCATCCAAGCCAACTTTCACAACTTGATCTAAGCCACTTGTATCCAGGAGGATTTGGCAGGTTGCCTGGTTTTCAAAGCCTAGCCTTGAAGAAGAGGGGAGTTTAAAACCATGGAAAGGCGTTGGCATGCTTTATGGACATGTGAGCAATAAACTATTCAGAATTTAAAACAGCTTCAGACCTTTACATTTGACACCCTTCCACTTATTCGTTGAGTTTTGAAGGACCCCAGCCCCCCCCCTCAATTGCATGGTTAGCTCTTCTCCAAAAGCAGCAATTAAATTTCATTGTGTTATGAGAAAAAAACACATCTGCAAAAACATTTATAAAAGGTAGAAAAGCTTGTCTAAGGGATGGATTATTTCCTTACAGCTAACCACCATCTCATGAACATCCAGAAACAAAGGAGAGCTTCCACACTTAGAAATGGTCCAACTTCTCCAAATCCACTTAGCCAAAATTCCAATTTAAGTAAAAAATAAAACTGAGATTGTGCTTATAGATCTGATGATATTTTGTCAACATGGCCCTGGTTACACGATTACGCAACGACAAAGAGATTTATATGTGTAGCGTCCTCATTGTACGTCAAACCACCAAGTTTAATTGGATTAATCGGTGCAGGGTGGGAACGGTTGCAGACAGTCTCCCAGCTCCTAATGTGTAAAAGGTTACGCGATGACTCACGGTGCGTCATTGGTGAGACAGTTGGCTTAAGAAACTTTATTCGTGAAGACTTGTTGAGTACCTCCTGTTAATACGACATGAGGCTTCGCTCCAGGAATGAGAAGTTGCCGCTTTCCACAAGCAAACAGAGCATCTGCGAACGCAGCGTAGGTGAATAAAGTCACGTCCCATATGGAAGGGTGGATATGAAAAATCGAAGTCAAACAACTTGTAGCAGCTAATCAGGCTGACGCTCATTGTACAAATGTAATTTTCCAGTCCAGGTTTTAGACCGCTTGCGAAGAAACATCTGTGCCAATGCAGACATTGGAGCTGTGCCTTTAAAGACAATCTCTTGGGAAAGATCAACCCTCCTACCACCATCACCACCTACTCCAGGCTTTTTTTTTTTTTTTTTTTACAAAAATCACCCAAGTTCACCACCAGAGTCCCTCCCCTAGCACATTTTCCATGGTGGAGACTGGTGGGACCAGGGCTGCAGCCTGTATCTGCACCGACCAGTCTCACTCATTGTGACGTCATCTGTTGCAGTCTTTTGAACCCCGAGCAGGACTCCCCCATAATGAGTCCAAAAGAAAACAAGAAAGTGAGCTAACTGGATTTTTTTCCCTGCATCTGTCCCTCATGTCCTTTGTTAGAGCTTACTGAGTGTCTCCAAAAATATAACGTATCCATGGGTTCCATGTTTTTTTTCTTCAAATAAATGCATTTTATCATTTAATGAGGCAGATAGTTTTTCATTCATCATTAACCATAACCATTGCACGTGTGAATGGGATGGATGAAGACTCCTAGAATCTGGCTATTCTGGGAACTATATGTTTGAAAATGAATTTTTTAGTGCATCTTGGTGCCTATTCTATCGGTTGATTAAATAAGACCCGTAGTGGTGATTTTTTTTTTTAGATTGATTTGGGTCAAAGAATGTATAAAACGTTACAATCTATTTCAAAATCTCTTGACCTTTGGACATGTCCACCAAACATGGTACTCTGTGCCCCTTTGCCCACATCCTCTAAAGCAATTAGAGGAGGCTCCCATGACAATATGCAGCTACTCTGTAGGTGCCATTGGAGGAATACCATGTAGTTTGCTTCAATGAATGGATGTGTTTGTTTATGGTTTTTTTTAGACGAGTTAAGAACCAATTTAAACCAATCGTTAAAATCCAGTTCTTCGCCCAAATCCTTCTCTCAACCATATTATGAGGCAATTTGATGAGTTTCAAGTTAGGAAAACATAAATCCCTGAAATATGACCTGAGAACTTGTTGAGATTTTTGCAAAGGTGTTCCATAGATTTCATAGTCATGATATCTGAGGGACGTTCCAAAGTACATAGGTAATTGTGATAGTTGAGTATATCGATATTGTTCCATAGTAGGTAATTGGAATTATTCTTGTAAGATTGATCTCGACATGATACCCCAGTCATGATATGCCTTCTATACACATAAAACCCTTGTTGGTCCACTACATGAAATCTTTAGGGGTAAGACCCGGGGTGAAAGCTGTGTTTAAAATATAAGGGCTAATGGGCTATTGAAAGATTTACATTTGTATAACCTATTAAATCAATCCCATAAGCTCAACAAGGGTAGACAAGACTGGGTATAGTATTGGGGGTCTGTTTTTGGTTGGTAACCATATGAGGTGACTGACAAATCTTGAAACACATGAAGATGACTCCAACCACATCCAAGAGGGGCTTGGGTGTTGCACATGGAATTTTATAAGATATGATAATTCATTATTGATTGACAGTATCTGAGTAACTTTGGTCTCACCAAACCTTCCCTCTGTTTCTGTTTCGGTGTATGTAACGTTTGCTTATTCCCCCTAGGTCTTATCTCCCCATATGGACCTAAATATTTTATTATTAAATGTTTTACGATCATTATGAGAAATCCCAATTTGGAAAGCCCTGAACAGATATAACATTTTAGGGAGAGTATTAATTTTTACAGTATGTATTCTGCCAAACCACGATGGGGGGGGGGTCCCTTCTATCTAGAGATAGACCATTACTGGCAAGAGAGGGATTACTTTGATGCAATTGGCCAGCTTAAACATGTAGTGCAATGTATGTGAACTAAAAAACCCTGTTTTTGTTTAAAGTTTGCTAGAAAGGCTATATAGCACCATGCAAAGGGTTCATTCCGATTTTTTTTTTTAACCTGTGGTCAAACCCTATTAGCACCTTAGGGGTTATACAGTACATGTGTACAGTGGGGAAAATAATGATTTGATCCACTGCAGATTTTGTAAGTTTGCCCATTTACACAGAAATGAAGACTCTATAATTTCTATAATAGGTGTATTTTATACGATAGAGACAGAATATAATCCAAAAATCCAGAAAAAAAATACATGATACAAATGTTACCAATTGAGTTGCAGTTCGGTATGTAAAATAAGTATTTGATCCCCTAAATCCTTAAGGTTTCTTGGCTGTCGCTTGGCAACTTGACGTTTTAGCTCCCTCCATATATTTTCCATAGGATTAAGGTCTGAAGACTGACTAGGTCACTCTATGACCTTAATGTGCTTCTTCTTGAGCCACTCCTTTGTTGCCTTGGCGGTATGTTTTGGGTCATTGTCATGCTGGAAGACCCATCCACAACCCATCTTCAGTGTTCTGGCTGAGGGAAGAAGGTTCTCATCCAAGATTTTACAATACATGGCCCCGTCCATTGGCCCCTCAATGTGGTAAAGTCGCTCTGTACCTTTAGCAGAGAAACAGCCCCAAAGCATCATGTTTTCATCTGCGTGCTTGACTGTAGGGATGGTGTTCTTGGGGTCATAGTCAGCATTTTTCTTCCTCCAAACATGATGAGTTGAGTTAATGCCAAAAAGCTAAATTTTGGTCTCATCTGACCACAGCACTTTCTCCCAATCCGTCTCAGAATCATTTAGATGTTCAATGGGAAACTTCAAACTTCAGGCCTGTACATGTGCCTTCTTGAGGGGGGGGACCTTGCAGGCGCTGCAGAATTTCAATCCATGGCAGTGTATTGTGTTATTGTGTGTTGTGTTTGGTGACTGTGGTCCCAACTGTCTTGAAATAATTCACAAGCTCCTCCCGTGTAGTTCTGGACTGACCCCTTACTTTTCTCATGACCATCCTAACCCCATGAGGCAAAATCTTGCATGGAGCTCCAGACCGAGGGCGATTGATGGTTATTTTGTATTTCTTCCATTTGCGAATGATCGCTCCAAGAGTTGTCTCCTTCTCATCAAGCTTCTTGCTGATGGTCTTGTAGCCCATTCCAGCTTTGTGCAGGTCTACAATCTTGTCCCCGACATCCTCTGACAGTTCTTTGGTCTTCCCCATGATGGTGAGGTGTGAATGGAAGAGATTCTGTGGACAGGTGTCTTTTATACACATAACAAGTTGTCGTTAGGAGAACCTTCTTACATTGACAGGACTAATCTGTGTACCACACAAACACCTACTGTAGACAGTCTGTGGGAGCCAGAATTATTGTTGGTTGGTAGGGAATCAAATACTTATTTTACTCACTGAACTGCAACTTCATTTATAACATTTGTATCATGTGTGTTTTTTCTGGATTTTTGGTAGATATTCTTGTCTTTACCATTTAAAATACACCTATGATAAAAATGATAGACCCTTGATTTCTTTGTAATTGGGCGAACTTACAAAAGCTGCATGGGATCAAAAAATTATTTTCCCCACTGTATATGTATAAGCTTTTGGGCTTAAGCACAGGTATACCTTATTTCTTTCCCTTCCATCCAGTCCTCAAAGATCAAAAGATCAAATCAAAGACTTTAGAGAGGGAGTCAGCCTGTAGCCTAAATAAGGAAGGGTGTTGGACTTCCATGTAAATTGAAAATTTCTCCCCATGTTCTGGAGAATTCGGTCCTCTAGAGATATATTTAATGCCTGAGATTTAGAATGTTACATTTCTGCATTTTCACATGACTTTAGAAACTTCCATTAAAAATTGGATGAAACCAGAACATTTTAACCTCCTGAAATCTATCTTTAATTTTATGACTTTTACCAAAGGTCACAGCCAAGCTTTCACCTTCATCTCAAACAACTCTCTATAATGTGCAAGATGCTATATGGGGGTTAGACAGAGTTGTTGCTCACTACAATTAAGGACTGGTGAGTTGTCAGTAAGCTGAATACATAAAATGTGGTAGTAATTTCACTAAACACCGGCAAAGGAACTCTGGGGCCCATCTTGGGCATTCTCCACAGCCCAGGTCTCATCTTGTCAGACTTGGACCTAAGCCCTATTACCTGTTGATGCCAAGCCCCCACAAAGCAGCACTTCAATACAAGAATTTGCATTGGCTGCTGAGACTTTGGTACTGGATTAGGTCAATTATAAGGGTGGGACTTATTGCATAGTTGGGTGTGGCTTAAGTCAAGACATATGCTGAGGACAGAGCATTTGGGAAGGAGGGAGCCAACCACACACCATGCGATATATTTAAAGTGCAACCAAAATCAGAAACAGAAAAATCAGTACAAGGGGCATAATAAGGATGTTTTCCTTGTGTTGATTCCTCTTCTGTTAGTGAAAATTTTCCTCTGTTCTGCCGCTTGGGTAATACATTCAACGTGCTGTCACAGACTCTCATCAACAGAGCCCCTCTATGCCCACCCTTTCTGCCCAGTTGCTCCATTCATAAAAGTCATACTACAGCTTCTATGGATGAAACAGGACCTAAAAGTTGAGGATGGATGGAAGATTGATAAGTCCTCAACCTCCATTCATAGAAGCTTTGGAACAGCTTTGAAAAATGCAGCAGCTGGGCAGAAAGGGTGGGCATAGTCAGGCTCTCTTGAAACCTGTGGCAGCCTGTTGTGTTAATATTAACCCCAGGGGCGGCCCGTTCATTAGGGATGCCGCCCTCTCTCTCCAGGCCACCCCCTATATGCAATGGATAGATTCCTGCATAGCATGAATCTATCCATGGCTGACACCTATTCATGTGTCCGGCCCCTTTCAGGGCACCGGGCGCATAAATTACAGCGGAAAGGTTTTTTTTTTTTGAGCACCTGATTAGGGCCAGAGGCCTCTAATAGGCTGCAAAATAGCGTGGGCTCGGAGCCCACCCGGGTGTGTT
The DNA here is from genome assembly GCF_042186555.1 of Aquarana catesbeiana. Classification (NCBI taxonomy): domain Eukaryota; kingdom Metazoa; phylum Chordata; class Amphibia; order Anura; family Ranidae; genus Aquarana; species Aquarana catesbeiana. The sequence goes on along the minus strand of NC_133330.1, from coordinate 340,423,819 downwards.
ACAACAGCAAACGATAATAATGAAATAATGAAACACTGATCCTCAATCTGGCCAATGAGAAGCGGGTGTGAGACCCGATTTCTGATTGGCCGAAAGGACAGGTGATCCTATTGGAGGAGGGAGGAGGCTCATGCTAGGACACGCTGCGGCTGCTCATAGGACACGCTGTCTGCCCCTCCGCTACCTAGATGGGGTAAGTGTCGGGCTTACCCCATTCGTCCGTTCGACCGGGAGGGGGGGGAGTTTGTGTCATGGGTGCTGCTCACTGACTGGGGGGGGGGGGTTGTTTGCCGCCTCCCATCCCAAAAAAGACAAACACCATCCGCCACTGATTAGCCCCTTCTACACCAGAAAACTACTGGGGGGGGGGGGCAAGATGGAGGAATATTTTAAGTAACAGAAGGGGAATTGGCACAAGGGACACATTCTACTGAATGTAAGTTATATCCCTTGTGCTGATGTTTCAGTTTGTGTTTTTTTAGCTACACAGAGGTTTAAGAAGGTGCTTAGTATGCTACAAGTATATGACTATATCTGTATTACTATATATGTGCATCTGGCAGATTTGCTTTAAAGCACATCTAGCATCAGATATTTAAGAGCAGCATGCTGAGTGCTAATGTGTCAGTGTAAAACTTTCAGTTATTTATTACCTCTCACAGAGATCACAGCACCCGACAATGCCTTCATCTGCTTTTCTTCTTCATAAGGATGGATCCATTTTTGTTAGGCCACCATGCAGGGTCACCATCTACCTCCTGGACTGAGATACAGGTGCTTGTGCAGTCTAATGACTTTTATGGACCAGCCCCTGCTGAATCCCCTCACCTTGTGCCTTGCTACAAAAGGTACAATGTTGCAGTTTGATCACTGAAGAGAAGACTGAGGAAATACTTCCTCCTGCCTGCAGCAGACTGATGACATCATCTCAGCCCAGGCAAAGTCACCACACTGGAGCTCAAGAACAGCTTTTTAATGATAAAAGTCTTCAACAGTTTAGGCCGATACGTATTCTTCTACATATTTTTGGTAAAAAAAAAATCGCAATAAGCGTATATTGATTGGTTTGCGCAAAAGTCATAGCGTCTACACAATAGGGGATAGATTTATGGCATTTTTAGTATTATTTTTTTTTTACTAGTAATGGCGGTGATCAGCGATTTTTAGCAGGACTGCGACATTGAGGTGGACAGATCGGACACTTTTTTGGGACCAGTGACATTTATACAGCGATCAGTGCTAAAAAAAGCCACTGATTACTGTATAAATGTCACGGGCAGGGAAGGGGTTAACACTAGGGGGAGATCAAGGGGTTAAGTGTTCCTGAGGGAGGTGTTTCTAACTGTGGGGGGAGGGGACTGACTGGGAGTACAGAGTTTGCTGTTCCTGATCACTAGGAACAGACAATCACTCTGTATTCCCCTGACAGAACGTGGATCTGTTTGTTTACATTGACAGATCCCCATTCTGGCTCTCTGTGGAGCGATCGCGGGTGGCCGGCGGACATCGCGGGCGCCGGCCAAGCGCATCAGCTCCCCCGCCGTGCAGCTATGGTATAATCAGTATAACGACGATGGCTGGTCGACAAGCGGTTAAAGTAAATTTCCACCCAAAAGGGGATGCTCTGCTTGCCTGCCACCCCCCCCCCCCTTCTGCTGGCACATTTGGCACCTTTTGGGGGTAGGGGGATGGGAAAACTGAGCCGGAAGTTCAGCCCCCGCTCCTTGCCCCGCAGCCTTTTGGGACACTTCACAGATTCCAGCAGACTGCGGCCCACTCACTAAAAGTGCAGCACGCTTCATGCATGCGTAGCAGGAAACCAGCTGTGAAGACGCAAGGCTTCACTGCTGATATCCCTTAGTCAAGATGGTGATGCCAGCACCCAATAGCCGATGGAAGAATCGGTTCGGATGAGGACACCGCTGGATGCCTGGACAGGTAAGTGCAGTATTTGTAGCTGCTGACATTTCATTCTTTGGGGGGGAGCCTGGGGCTCCACTTTAAGGATCTGTTCTCTGCAACTGCAAGGAGCGTCTTATCAAAAGGCAACAGTTTGACTTCTTGAATTCTGTATGACCTCCCCATGGCAAACCCATCACAGCTCTCAGATATCGGGAACAACGGTGATTTATGGCTGTTCTCGTCGCCTGCCCTGGGTGGGTGACCCCGTGTTCATGATGCGCAGTGCGCGGTACACAGAATGCTTTCATGTCATCTTTCAAAACATCATCTAGCACTTTCCTGGACAGGCGTGCGCCCAGCTCTATTCTGAGATGTACAGATCACCACAGAGAAGATTCTGAGGATGCTGGAATGGGATTCTAAGCAGATGAGCTCAATCTTCTGAAAAAGGCCAGACAACGGCCAACACTGCCCAGAATCCATCAGCTCTGCTTCATCCCGATTTCTCTCACCTTTCTAAATGACTTCCAGACAACAAAGTGCTGCAAACATTGAGAAGCAGCAGCAAGACTGTTTATGTAGAAGGGAAAGTGAACTGGTTTGAGTAGATTTGGGGGTCACTGGTGGTTATTTAAAAGGCCAGCAAGCCATGTGTCCTATAATATTAAGAGCACTTTCACACGGGGGCGTCGGTGGTAAAGCGCTGCTATTTTTTACCGTAGTTTTAGCATCGCTTTTTGCTAGTGGCCGAAAAAGGGCTAAAAGCGCTGCCGCCGAGGCGCTTTGCAGGCACTTCGGCGGCACTGCCCATTGATTTCAAAGGGCAGGGGCGGTGTATAGGAGCGGTGTATACACCGCTTATAAAGCGCCTCAAATATGCTGCTTGCAGGACTTTTTTTTTAACGTCCCGCAAGTGCACCGCTCCAGTGTGAAAGCCCTCGGGTTTTCCTGCTCTGCATCTTCAGTCACTCTGCATGATCCAGACCTTTATCTGGCCAGGAGCTACCATTGACAACCATGACGTTCCATGTCCACGTAGGTGTAAGGGAAGCCTGCTCATCAGCTTGGCCTCTAACAGGTTTGTGACACTCACCCACTACAGGCTGCCTACAGAAACTACAGGAGGGGGCGGAGACAATACCAGTCATCCTGCACAAGGAGAGAGAGCAGAACTGTGGGAGGGGCCCAGCAGGCTCCACCCACTACAGGCTGCTTGCAGAGAACTACAGGAGGGGGCGGAGACAAGACCAGTCACCCAGCACAAGGAGAGAGAGCAGAACTGTGGGAGGGGCCCAGCAGGCTCCACCCACTACAGCCTGCTTGTAGAAAACTACAGAAGGGGGTGGAGACAAGACCAGCCACACTGCACAAGGAGAGAGAGCAGAATTGTGGGAGGGGCCCAAGCAGGCTCCACCTACTACAGGCTGCATGCAGAAAAGTACAAGAAGGGGTGGAGATAATACCAGTCATCCTGCAAAAGGAGAGAGCGCAGAACAGTGGGAGGGGCCAGCAGGCTCCACCCACTACAGGCTGCCTGCAGAAACTTCAGGAAGGGGTGGAGATACCAGTCATCCTGCACAAGGAGAGATAGCAGAATTGTAGGAGGGGCCCAGCAGGCTACACCCACTACAGGCTGCATGCAGAAAACTACAGGAAGGGGTGGAGATACCAGTCATCCTGCAGGAGAGAGAGCAGAACTGTGGGAGGGGCCCAGCAGGCTCCACCCACTACAGGCTGCTTGTAGAAAACTACAGGAGGGGGCGGAGACAGGACCAGCCACCCTGCACAAGGAGAGAGAGCAGAACTGTGGGAGGGGCCCAGCAGGCTCCACCCACTACAGGCTACCTGCAGAAAATTACAGGAGGGGGCGGAGACAAGACCAGTCCCCCTGCACAAGGAGAGTCTTTATTACAGGAAGTCTCACACTGGATTACTGCACAGATCTGGAAGAAATACGCGAAGCTCACCGAGATTCATGAAGATCACACATGATGGATGGATTTAGGGAATATTTACTAATCCTGGGGTTCAGCTTTTTCTGTATTGTATTTTCAGCTCAGATAAGTAAAACTTATGCACAGTTCTGCAGTGAATCAGCAAAGTTGTTAACCGAGACTGACTTTGTGGGCGTCTCCACCTTAATCCTTTAATCCACTGCAATTTATTGGCGATGAAAAAGAAGGAAATGATCGGCCTGCTGGGAACACGGCTGGTAGAATGTTGGTATTTATTCTGCCAGCTCTCTCATACTTTAAGTTCACAGCCTTCTTCAATTTGTAAGAGCTTTTTAAAAAGCCGCTTTAATCCCCGTTGTGGTAAGAGGCGGCTCTGAGCAGGTGATCGTTCATAGCGCTTTCCGAGCTTTGTTCTCGCTGCTTTCATCTTCTGACTCATTATATCCCAAATATACCCGCCGGCAAACAGAACCACAAACCGCCGTAAACAAAATCAATTAACCTACAAAAGTGCTACACCTGCTTTCATTTCAGGTGAGCCTATCTGTAACTTTATAAATCCGTGCGAATAAATTCCCTGACATCATCTTCAGCATAAGGAACATTTTTCAGAAGAGCGCCAACTTTTATCATTAAAAAGCTGTCCTTGAGCGCCAGGTTTGCTTAGGGTAAGACGCCATCAGTCTGCTGCAGGCAGGAGGAAGCATTTCTTCATTCTGCTCTCCCTCACTGATCAGAATGTACATTGGAACTTTGTAGCAGGCAGGAGGAGGCATTTCCTCGGTCTCCTCTACCACAGTGATCAGACTGTACATTGTAATTTTGTAGCAAGCCACATAGTGACAGGCTGCAGCAGGGGCTGATCTGTGTCAGTCATTAGTGAACAAAGCCAAGAACTGCACAGACACCAGAATTTACGTGACTCCGTCATCTCTGAGCCGTTGCCCTGTCAGAAAGTCGCCACCTATCATAATATGTAACGGAAGAGACGTTCTGTCGTGGCCATCTTGGTACACCCCCATTCGTCTGCAGTAAGACTACAGTCTGAAGTCGCCAAGCGCACATCTTTTTATACCCACTGGAGTCTGGCATTTCACACTTATTTTTACCAGTAAACTGAGCTTATATAGTCAAATACAGTATTTGGAAGTCCATGTGACTGTATTGAAGTTAAATTTTAAAAGCAGCGGCAAGCCTGCTGATCTCACAGCTTTGCTAATCTGACAGAACACCGCTGCTTTTAAAATTCAACATCAAAATAGCTTGACGGATTTCTAAAGAGCTATATAAACTGAGCTTACTGGTACAAATAAGTGTGAAATGCATGACTCCGGTGGGTGTAAAAAGATGTCCAGTTGGCGACTTCGGACTGTATCTTTACTGCAGACGAGTGCGGGTGTACCAAGATGGCCGCAACGCAACGTCACTTCGGTTGCACTTTCTGATGGGTAGCGGCTTTTTGATAGAACAGCGGCATCTCAGTCCAGGAAGTAGATGGTAAGTGATGAATGATGGCTGAACAAAGGAGGTGCCATACTTATGGAAGGAAAGCATATAGTTATTAAAATAACTGAAAGTGGTTGAATTCCTACCAACAATACTCTGTAATCAGTAGGTCCCATAATTTTTTAGGTCCTGTAATTGATTTCTGATGTAAAGGGTGAACTTCTAATGTGAAGGGTGAACTTCTGATGTGAAGGGTGAACTTCTGATGTGAAGGGGGGATTTCTGATGTGAAGGGAGGACTTCTGATGTGAAGGGAGGACTTCTGATGTGAAGGGTAGGGTGAACTTCTGATGTGAAGGGAGGACTTCTGATGTGAAGGGGGGACTTCTGATGTGAAGGGGGGACTTCTGATGTGAAGGGGGGATTTCTGATGTGAAGGGAGGACTTCTGATGTGAAGGGTAGGGTGAACTTCTGATGTGAAGGGAGGACTTCTGATGTGAAGGGAGGACTTCTGATGTGAAGGGGGGATTTCTGATGTGAAGGGGGGATTTCTGATGTGAAGGGGGGACTTCTGATGTGAAGGGGGGATTTCTGATGTGAAGGGGGGAATTCTGATATGAAGAGAGGAATTCTGATATGAAGGGAGGAATTCTAATGTGAAGGGAGGACTTCTGATGTGATGGGGGGGGGGGGCTTCTGATGTGAAGGGAGGGCTTCTGCCATGATTGTGATGGAGGACTTCTGATGTGATGGGGGACTTCTGATGTGGAGGGAGGACTTCTGATGTGGAAGGAAGGCTTCTGATGTGGAGGGAGGACTTCTGACGTGAATGGAGGACTTCTGACGTGAAGGGAAGATTTCTGATGTGGAGGGAAGATTTCTGATGTGGAGGAGGACTTCTGATGTGAAAGGAAGACTTGTAATGAAGGGTTTCTTATGTGAAGCAAGGATTTCTACCATGACTGGGAGCTACTGGAGGAGGACTTCTGATGCGATGGGGGAGGCTTCAAATGTGAAGGAAGGACTTATGATGTGAAGGGAGGGCTTCTTATGTGTAGCTCGGACTTCTGCCATGATTGGGAGCTTCTGATGTGGAGGAGGACTTCTGATGTGGAGGAGGACTTCTGATGTGAAGGGAGGACTTCTGATGTGGAGGGAGGACTTCTGACGTGAAGGGAGGAATTCTGACGTAATGGGAGGACTTCTAACATAAAAGAAGGACTTCTTACGTAAAAGGAGGACTTCTGACGTAAAGGGAGGACTTCTGACGTAAAGGGAGGACTTCTGACGTAAAGGGAGGACTTCTGATGTGATGCAAGTAGGGGCTTCTAATGTGAAGTGAGGGCTTCTTATGTGAAGTGAGGACTTCTGCCATAATTGGGAGCTTCTGATATGGAGGAGGACTTCTGATGTTGAGGAGGACTTCTGACGTGAAGGGAGGACTTCTGACGTAAAGGGAGGACTTCTGACGTAAAGGGAGGACTTCTGACGTAAAGGGAGGACTTCTGATGTGATGCAAGTAGGGGCTTCTGAAGTGAAGTGAGGGCTTCTTATGTGAAGTGAGGACTTCTGCCATGATTGGGAGCTTCTGATATGGAGGAGGACTTCTGATGTGAAAGGAGGACTTGTGATGAAGGGCTTCTTACGTGAAGTGAGGACTCCTCAACACCTCCATTCATCTGGATGAAAGCTGAATCTTCCCTACATCCCACAAAACCAATTAGTCACCTAATGTGGCTGAGATCAAAAGACAGACCGGTCATGATGTGTCCCACACTATCATTTTCATTAAACCTATGGGATAGATTAATGAAACCCCATAATTTCAAGTCGCCACACACTTCCATGGCCCCCCTAGCTGGCAACCCAGACTTCAAACCAGGTCTCAACCCCATACCCTTGCTTGGTGGACAAACAAGGGTTTGATACGCTTATACTGCTGACCTCTGTGATCATAGAGGGATCCTATCACAAAGAACCCTTCAAGAGAAATACCTACTTCCAAACTCAGAAATTTTTCATTATGTGCAAAAAGTGCATTTTCTGCAAACCCTACAACGTGCAGCTGATATAACCAGGTCCACCTCAATGGAGTATTTATGCAGATCCTTTAATAAGCACACTGGCTTTATCTGCAAAATCTTTAGTATACTGACCTCTACAACAGAAAAATAATTCTATATGAAGAAGTGGGAACAAGACATAGGGGAGACATTCGCTCTAGATGAATGGTCCAAAATGTCAAAATGTGCGTCAAAATCATATATAAATACTTCATTGATTGAAAAAAACTACAAGGTCTTGCTCAGGTGTTACATGGTACCGACAAGAGAATAGCTTCGTATGTCTCAGGGGCCTCTTCCTCCTGTTTTCGAGGGTGCGGTTTGGAAGGCATGGTGTCCCGTATATGGTGGTCCTGCCCCAAGGAGAAATGTTTTTGGATCCGCCTTTATAATTTCATAATTTCTATAATCCGCCTCTCTAATTCCATCTTTTCACTTACACAGGTGAATTTAATTAAATCACTGCAGCAAGCTCTTCTGGGACGCTCGGTAGAAGGCACACCTAAACAGGCGGGGAAACTTATAGCCTTTATCTTTACGGCAGCCAGAATAGTAATCACCAGATCCTGGAGGACGCCCACGATCTCTTTTGACTTGGTAAAAAAACAAGTTGTCGTGGACCATGGCAAATGAATGCCTTTCGACGATACTATAGGACAAACGAGCCATATTTGATAAGATCTGGGAACCCCAGATCAAATACTTGTCCGACCCCCTTGTGAGATCTCAGGGATTGGCCAAGTTAATATTAGGAAGTGCACTTCCTCTTTTAAAAATTATCTCCTTCTTACTTTCATTCTTCACCTTTTCCTGGAATTGCCTATGGTCTTGGTCTCTCCCCCCCCCCCCCCCCTATATGGAGAGTAGTGGAGGGACGGGGAAACCAGGGGATATTCATAGTTACTTTCTAGATTACGGAAATGTTATTCGGTTGTGTTTTAGTTTTTTTTTTAAACTTTTCTGAATTGGGGAAATAAGCAGTAACAGTTGTGCAGGCCAGAAGATGATAATTTACTTTTCTAGAAAGGCCCACTGTATAGTAATACTAACATATGGAATGCAGTTTAAACTTAAATGTTAAACATGTTTTGAAACTGGAGGTCCAGTTTCCGATAATGGTGGTCTCTGCGGCGGATTTGTGGATTATTGGCGGCGGAAGAGGGCCCCCCCCCTCCCGCCGCTCTCCAGTGCCCCCCACCGCTTACCGGAGCCGTCAGCAGCGGCGGAGGCGATCGGATCCTTTCTCATGCTCTTAATGGAGCAAAGTGAGGGGAAGATGGCCCCCACCCATCTCCATATTTTTGCAGGGCGGAAGCAACGTCAAAACATCACTTCCAGCCCATAACTCTTAAAGGGCCATTTTTTTTTTTTTTTTTAAATGACAAAATTTGTATTTTTTATTTTTTATTGCATTTTAGTGTAAATATGAGATCTGAGGTCTTTTTGACCTCAGATCTCATATTTAAGAGGTCCTGTCATGTTTTTTTTTCTATTACAAGGGATGTACATCCCTAGTAATAGGAATAAAAGTGACACAATTTTTTTTTTTAAAAGAACAGTGTAAAAATAAAAAATAAAAGGTAAAATAAATAAGAAAAAAAAAAATTTAAAATGCGCCCCGTCTCGCTGAGCTTGCGTGCAGATGCGAACGCATACATGAGCAGCGCCCACATATGAAAAAGGTGTTCAAACCACACATGTGAGATATCTCTGTGATCGTTAGAGTGAGAGCAATAATTCTAGCCCTAGACCTCCTCCTCTGTAACTTAAAACTTGCAACCTGTAGAATTTTTTAAACGTCGCCTATGAAGATTTTTAAGGGTAAAAGTTGGTCGCCATTCCACGAGCGGGCGCAATTGTGAAGCGTGACATGGTTGGTATAAATTTACTCAGCGTAACATTATCTGTTGTCTTATTTTTTAATTAAAAAAAAGTGGATTTAAAAAAAAAAAAAGTGTACTTGTAAGACCGCTGCACAAATACAGAAAGTATTGCAACGACCGCCATTTTATTCTCTAGGGTGTAATGCCCTGTATACACGACCGGTTTTCCTGTCGGAATAAACTCTGAAGGTTTTTCCGACGGAGTTCCGACGGAATTCCGCTCAAGCTGTCTTGCTTACACACGGCCACACCAAATTCCGACCGCCCAGAACGAGGTGAAGTACAACATGTACGACGGGACTAGAAATCGGAAGTTCAATAGCCAGTAGCCAATAGCTGCGTCTCGTACTTGCTTCAGAGCATGCGTCGTTTTTGGTCCGTCAGAACAGCATACAGACGAGCGGTTTTCCCAATATGAATTGGTTCCGTCGCAAATATTTTTAACATGTTCTCTTTCTAGGTTCGTCAGAATTTTCGACGTAATAAGTCCGATGGGACCTACGCACGGTTGGAATAGACGATGAAAAGCTCCCGTCGGACTTTTTTTGTTGGACATTGCGCTCGTGTGTACACGGCATTAGAAAAAAATGTATAATGTTTGGGCGTTCTAAGTAATTTTCTAGAAAAAAAAAAACAAAACAGTTTTTAACAACAAATCTCAAAAAGAAGCTCGGTCCTTAAGTGGTTAGGCAGTGGAGGTGGCTCAGATCTCCACAGCTAGTTCTAGGTGATAATCCTGAAGACCGGGCAGGCAGGCCATGTCCCTGGTATGTCTTCCAGGGCTTCATTTATAATTTTACATTTTTCACTGACAAGCATTTCCCCCTTCATTTTCCTTCCCATTCACAAACATGAAGGTGAAAAGGTCTCCTAACTAATGATATGTGTAAGACGAATGGCATGTGCAGAGGCGGCATGCCTACAGGTGTACCTCTTGACAAGAAGAATACAACCGGCTCTGAATCAGGTTTCCTGGCACTGTGCGGAATTCGGTCAGCAAAGTTCTCATGGTGAACATGACACCTGACCGCCTCTGTATGTACTGGTCAGCGCATACCGACCTGGAACCGACAGAGGGAACCAGACACCTCTTATGTAAGTCTGGGTGGGGGACAAAACATTAGAACTCATTTGCTTTAGGGCTGGTTACATCAGCAGCTGCATTGAACGCAGGTTGGGAGGGATAGCGCCAATGCACTGATTCTGGCACATTGCACAGTCTACTTTTTTTTTTTTTATTTGTTTGAGCTTTATAGAAATGCCGCTATTTACCAGAGCTAAGTGCGATGTGATGGATTTTATGCTCTATGACATACTATTCTTCAACGCACACCACCATAAGGTAGTGGTAAGAAGCAGCCTTTAACCGAATCCTTAAAGTGGTAGTAAACCCCCACTAAAATAAAAATAAAGAGGCCCCCCCCGCCCCTGCGGGGTTAAGTCATAATATACTAGTATCCCTCCTGCAGCATTGCAATATATAAATATATATATATATATATTGCAATACTGTAATATCTGGTGTTTATTATCCTAATGCCTCATTACAGATCTTCTCCTGATGAAGCGATAGAATTCCACGAAACATGTTGAGATCAATGATATCCGTGGAAATCCACCATATCCTGATCCTCCCTAGCCATGGACATGAATGCTGGTGATATACATGGATTGTTACCTTGCACCTTTTATAATGTTTATCATTAAGTATCTGGATATCCTGTTTTTATGTTTTTTTGCACTAATAAAGAATTGAATATTTTTATTAAACCTTCAGTATACGCTGTACAAGTTGGTACCAAGATAGTCCTTTAAAACTTCCTTTCATGGGTGACTGGTTGGGGATCAATCTCTCAGTCTTTTTCCTTCTAAATTGGATGATGGTACATCATACTTAGGTTGTATGCAATATACAGTTGTGCTCATAAGTTTACATACATTGGGAGAATTTATGATTTCTTGGCCATTTTTCAGAGAATATGAATGATAACACAAAAACATTTCTTTCACTCATGGTTAGTGTTTGGCTGAAGCCATTTACAGTGGAATCTTGGATTACGAGCATAATCCGTTCCAGGAGAATGCTTGTAATCCAAAACACTCGCATATCAAAGCGAGTTTCCCCATAAAAGTCAAAGGAAAGAAAGATAATTTGTTCTGCATTGTCTTCTATTGCATGCAATACCGCATGTGGCCAGAGGTGGGGGGGGGGGCGCCGGAGAGCCTCAGAAATACTTGGGGACAGCTCGGCTGAACTCGGACACCCTCGGAAAGGCTCGGAAACACTCGGGAACGGAGTATTTCTGAGTGATTCCGAGTATTTCTGAGTGTATATAGTTAAAATTTTTTGAAAAAGATGAGTGAAAAAAAATGATTTATCCAATCTTAAAAATATGCTTCAAACATCGTTGTTGAACAAAGAATATACAAAAACATCTCTATATATCCTAATGTCGCCACCTAAAAATGTGCTAATGTGATACAAACCACAATGTTGCTAAATTAAGAACAATGTAGCACTCACTCCACACATCAACCTCGTGCTACTCAATAAATCAATAAGTGAAAGCTTTTGAACATCTATAAGTTGAAATCAAGAGTAAAACTCCTATTGAATATCCTGTGTGAAAATTCCCTTAAACAAAAAAGTCCACATAGAAATATATTATGTTGATGATGAATCACACATCTTCTAATATTGGATAAAACGATGATCCTCCCGCCACATATGATACAATTAGCCTCTTACCGGATCAGATGGATCTCAAATCATAGAGATCTAATGGGCTTGTTGCATTAGCCTGCCGGCCTCAGTGATTGCCACCTGGATAGCGATCAAGGGAGATGTCCTCATCCACTTCTATCAGCAAACAGGCACTTTCTATCTTGTTTCAATCACTGATTTCCACAGTCGCGGAGGGGAGGGTTAATTATCTCCCCTGGATCATCCACAAAAAACAGACCCCTCAATGGAAACAAAACGAGGGAGACTCCGTAGTGCAGATGTGTAACATTGGTTTATTTAAAAGTCATTTTAAAAGTCACTTAAAAAACTCCACAGCAAATGGTCACAGCAATGACACACAGCACACTAGGAACTACAAATCGAAAAATTCCAAATAGCACCGCAAACAGGAACTGGATAAAATTTAGCTATAAAATAGCACACACGCAGCAGAGGAACAAACCGACTGACTGCATGGGGGAAAAGAAAAAACGTGATGGCGTCACAGCCACTAGCTCCACCCGACGCGTTTCCGCTCAACAGGCATCCACTGGGAACGGAGACATAACTGGACTCTAGTACATCACGTTTATGTACTCATAGGGCAGTAGAGACACCGGAAGTAACATTTAGATGTTCCCATCCCGTTGTCATTCAACACACAGTTGCTTTTCTTCTCATATAGTTTAAAAAACAACCAAAAAATATTTTAAAAATTACCGTCTTTCCTTATCCAATAGAGAGGAACAGACAGGGAAGAAAATTTATTAAAAATTTAAAATAAAAATAAAAAATGCATGGTCGAGTGGCCAGAAGAAAGCCATTACTAGGCAAATGCCACAAAGTATCCCACTTACAATACGCCAAACAGCACAGAGACAACCCTCAAACCTTCTGGCACAGAGTCATTTGGAGTGATGAGACCATAATTGAGCTTTTTGGCTACAACCATAAACACTACATTTGGAGAAGAGTCAACAGGGCCTATGATGAAAGGTACACCATTCCTACTGTGAAACACGGAGGTGGATCAGATCAGTCGGATACGGGAGGGTTCTGTAAGCATCTCTAGATGACATTCACTTTTACAAGTTGTAAAAATAATTTTTTCGTCCTGCTCATCCCAGAGATGGCCGACTCACTTCTGACCTCTCACCCCCTAAGAGCCGCGGGTCGGCCTTGGTCATCTACGTGTTTACACTGTACAATTCAATACCGCCATTCATGAAATGACAGCAGAGGAACGCTGGCCTGGAGGGAAGTGCTGATGTCACCTCTCAGATCTCAGCTCTCATCAAAGGCAATTTCATGGGCGGAAGTCAACCCTCACAGCAGAACAAAGGGGGCAGTGTGCAAGATGGCCAACCGCAACGCGTAAGACAATTAGTGCATGAATAAGATGTCGTGCACCAGACGCCAAAGACTATTTTCTACACAATACTCTATACCCGATAAACATTATAGATCATATGCTGTACTGTATACATATCTTCATTCATGGATGTTGTGTAAGAAGTTAAAGTGTACCTGTCATAATTACACTGCTGAGGCTAAGCATGCTTATTGTCTATAATCAACTGATGTACTTGTGCTTTATTACTTTACCACTGTGAAGTAAAAACATATCTAAACCCAAAACCAATGTAATATATTGCAGATTAACAGTCCTTAAAGCAGTTGTATGCCTGTAAAAAAAAAACAAAAAACAAAACAAAGGCATAATGAGCTAGTATGTATCGCATACTAGCTCATTATCAAATACTTACCGTAGAATGAGGCCCCCCCATCGCGGGAGTCTTTTTTCCGGTAAGGAGCTCTGATTTTCCGGCAGCGTCCGCTCCATGACGTCAGCAGCTGCATGCAAGGTGAAGTTTAGGAGATATTCATTTTACCTACAGGTACACCTTATTATAGGCTTACCTGTAGGTAAAAATCACCTACAGGGGTATACAACCGCTTTAAAGAGGAACTTCACCTTGTTTTTTAAGCCCAATTCTGGGCAAAAAAAAAAAAAAGTTTTTCCATGCAGTGTGGCTGTAACCGCACTGCATGGGTCAACTGCTCGATTTTGTCTAGGGCAGCGGTCTCCAAACTGTGGCCCTGGGGCCAGATGCGGCACTTTGCTAGCTTTTATCTGGGCCCTTGGGGCAATATTTCATCCTCTGGACATAAATATTGGGGCATAATTCCCCCCAGACACCAAAGAAGGGGCACAATTCCTCCCCAATGACACCAATGATGGGGCACAATTCCTCCCCAATGACACCAATGATGGGGCACAATTCCTCCCCAATGACACCAATGATGGGGCACAATTCCTCCCAGTGACACCAACCATCATGGGGCATGATTCTTCCTATCCGGTGACACCAACGATGGGGCATTTTCAACTCTTACTGATGTCGGGACAGACATTTTCTACCTCCACTGTCCACAGTCTGGCCCCCCTATAGTCTAACAGTAGACTGGCCCTTTGTTTAGAAAGTTTGGAGACCGCTGGTCTCACGCATTGGAGGATGGAGATATACTTACCTAATCCTCTGATCTTCTCCACACAAGACTTGTCCCAGTGGCTCCTGACCCATCCCCCCCTCCCGGTCTAGCGGTCTTGTGCGGTGGCATGTTCCTGACGTCATCAAGCCCACAGACCTGCCCTGGTCGTGAGGATGTCAGGAATAGTCCACCGCTGGATTGTGGGGGAGTGCCTTCTACCGGTGGAGCGAAGGGTCACTACAGGTATGAGTATATGGCTTTCTCTGCACCCCTAGACAAAAAAAACGAGCAGTTGACCAGTGCAGTGTGGGCACAGCCCCACTGCCAGGGAAAACTTTTTTTTTGCCCAGTGTTGGGTTTTAAAAAGTTAGAAATGCTGTAGCTGTGTGACTGAACTGCACATTTTTACCTCCCAACCGCAAATCTAAATGAAGCCTAACTGAGAAACCTGCTTCCTGTGCTAAGGAGACAATCCTTCTTGCTGTACTGTATCTACGAAGGAGCATTGTTGCCACTCTAAGTTGCCTTTCCTGCCTTTTTACTACTACAATCACTTCCCCCTCTCCTCATCTCCATTACACAGGGAGGAGGGGGGGCTGTATACATTTCAGAAAATGTCCTGCCTATTCTCCTTAGTGGAGCTGGTCTGGATATTTCGTCAGGCAAGGATTACATTCTACTGGAAGTGCTATTTAATGAGGAAAGTATTCTATGACACCAAATCAGACGAGATAGATGACACCCATGCCTTGGCAAAGCTCACATCCTACGTCCCCGGCCTGATGCACGCTCCTCAGTGCCATAATATTTGGGTATTATACCTGCTCGGGATTCTTAGCATTACACGAGTGGCGGAGTGCGGCGCTAAGTGTATATTTCTGTAAAGTGTGTTTAAACAGAACATTCTACCCGACATAACAGAAGATGGTGCAGTAAACAAGAGCAGAGAGGAGAGTGCCGACTATAATGGAGGATACATTTACACTTGGCTCAAAGATTATTTAAGTGGCGCTCCAATCAGCTAAATGTGTAGTAGAAATAACTGGATTTTTTGTAACTCACCGTAAAATCCCTTTTTCTGAGTTCATTAGCAGACACAGCCTCTTCTTCTTTATCCATTACCAAACAGGGATGTCCCCAAGCAGTGCCACAACGAGGGGTGGGCAAGCCAACTAATGGTGAA